>NW_021145559.1:71119-75000 GCF_002837175.3 Physeter macrocephalus
TGTGGCCTCTCCCGTTGTGGAGCACAGGCTCTGGACGCACAGGCCCAGTGGCCATGGCTCACGGGCCCACCCGCTCCGCAGCATGTGGGATCTTCCCGGACCGGGGCACGAACCCATGTCCCCCGCATCGGCAGGCGGACTCTCAACCACTGCGCCACCAGGGAAGCCCTGGCAGGTGGATTCTTAACCACTGCACCACCAGGAAGTTCTCTGATTACTTTTTTTAATGTGGTTACTTGAAAATGTTATATTGTACCTGTGCCTTGCATTATGTTTCCATTGGACAGGTCTAGGCGGTGATCATCAATGGCTGTGTCCCCACTAACAGTCTCATAACACCTAAACCCACTGACCAATATTAACATCACAAAAAAAGAGAGAGGAGACTAGTCATATCTTGCTGATGTGGTACAAAAGGAAGTACACACCACCACCTGTGAATTGTTGCCAAAAAATTGATCCTGTATCTGATCAAACTGATTTAACTATCAGTTTTCAGGAGCTACAGGGCACAGAAGAATATTAGCCAGATCCAGAATCTGAGAACTTTTACGGGATAAATGACCTGTTTCTTCATTTAAAAAAAAAAAACAAAAAAAACCAACCAACAACAAAACAAAACAAAACACGGGGAAAAAATGGCAGAGGAGTAAATATAGGAATGGAAGTTGAAGCCAGGGTCCCATTTCTACCCACTGCTACAAAGGTTTAAGTCCCAAATCCCTAAATGATCAGAAGCCATTTGTCTCGAAGGGAAACAGGGGTAGGAAATCAGAAACGGAGAAGAGACTGGACTACATTTTGCTTTTCTCCACTCTTCTATGCTGAATCCCTCCCCCAGAATATGTTGAAGTCCTAACACCCAGTACCTCAGAATGTAACCTTATTGGAGAAAGGATCTTTAAAGAGGCAATTAAGTTAAAATGAGGTCACTGGGGTGGGCCCTAATCTAGTAGGACTGGTGTCCTTGCAAGAAGAGGCTATTTGGATACAGACACAACAAAGGGAAGGTGGTATGAAGACACAGGGAGAAGATGGCCATCTACAAGCCAAGGGGAGAGGCCCTCAGAAGGAACCAATCCTGCTGTCACCTGGATCTTGGACTTCTAGCCTCCAGGACGGTAAGAAAATTAATTTCTGTTGTTTAAGCCACCCAGTCTGTGGTACTCTGTTACAGCAGCCCTAGCAGACCACTTAGTGTGTATGGTACTCATGAGAATCATCCCATCTTTTATAGTTTGAAAGAGAGGTGCATTTTCTTTGCACATGTCTCCCCATATGGGAATGCCTGGCGGAAACTACTTCTTAGGACCTGAACTCACCATTTCTGGGTAAACAAGTTGTCACCATGGTGGGGAACCTGGCCCTAATCACTCTAATTGGCCTAAGTTCTTACCTTTACACCTGAATGCTATGTTTTCTCTTCAACAAATGCTTCATGGATTTCTGTTGCTGTTGATGTTGACTTTTGTATCAAAGAACATCATCTTCTGTGTTGGGTGCATGACTCAGCTGACTTTCTGTCTCTTCATTATCATCTCTAAATACTATGTGTTGACATTAATGGCCTGTGATTGCTTTGTAGCTATTTATAATCCATGATTGTATAAGGCACCACATCTCATCAGATGTGTTCGGTGTTGAGGTTTGGGTTTGTGCAAGCGTGTGTGTGTGTGTGTGTGTGTGTGTGTGTGTGTGTGTGCGCGTGTATGAGATGGGATTTGCTGGAGCCACTGCCCACGCAGGACAGAAGCTTAGGCCAACCTTCTGCAATGTCAATGTCATCAACCATTATCTATATGACAGCTTCCTGGTCCTCTAAACACCTTGTAGCAGCACCTATATCAGTGAGGTGGTGGTTTTCACTGAAGTGGGCATTGCTATCACAGTACCTAGTCTTCATTTCTTTTCAATTTCATCCAATTTGCTCAAGGCAAATCAAAACCATGTGGCACCTGCCTCTCTCACATCAATGCCATTTCTCTTTTCTTTGGCTAGTAGTATTCCTGTATCAAACATTCTCCAGGGTCTATGAACCAGGGCCAGCAAACTGGTGAGTTTCCTATTCCAGTGTGGGGGTCCATGCTGAACTCCCTATTTAAAGCCTGAGGAACAAGGAAAATGCTGGTTAAAATCCAGGAATAGCAGTGATCATGTAAGGAGATCCAGGTTTTTATTTTATTGGTGTTTTTTCACAGAGGGATGTCGTCCCCGTGTCCATTCTATAGATGAAGGACTGTTCGATCTTTCTTCTAAGAGACTCTTTTCATCACTTCCCTCATAGGTAATCTGGGCTTGTGCTTTGCTTTCTCATCTCCTGAACCTCTTGTATACAGATTTGACCAAGTGTAGTTGTTTATACACTAGACATTACTGCTTGGAACCCTTTGTCTCCTGCTCTTTTCTAAATCCTGGATGTACACCATCAATCCATAAGCCACCTGGAGAAAAGTTGAACACTGTGGATTGCTTCCCTAAACCCAGAAGTGCTAAATCCTTTGGAAGGGTTCTCTTTCTTGTCAGTTCTGTTACTGAAAGAGGCAGCAGGATTCCAATGAAATGCCTCCCTTCCAACCTGCATAAGCAGCTCAAGGTGGACACAAACCCTCCTGATTTTTCCCTCTGGTTATCCTACCTTTTGTTCTTCTGGCCTTTCTTGTCCACTTCTGAGAGTGGCAACATCTAAGAGCTTCTGCCAGTCACATCTTCAAGTGGTGGCAGACGGAAGTGTTTCCACATGAACCAAGCTCCCTGGTGAGTAAGGACATTTGCGGCCCTTCTCACACTTCTCTCTCCAGGAAATAAGGGCTTTCTCCTGTGAGATGCAAATTAATCCCCTTATTTTCAAACTTTGGGGAAAAAAATTAACTGGAAAGAACAATTCTGGGTTTTTTTAATATGACAGTTTTCAATAAGTACATCATTACTCTGTTAGTATTTTTCTAATCTGGGAATTGCCAGAAGCCAAGGTGAACATCGTGCATGTCAATACAATGAACGTTAGATAAAGCAGAGAACATACGACAACACCGCCATTTTGGCACCATTAATGCCAAAACCCTCACTAATGCAGGATGATTAGGGGACTAGATACGTACCCAGGACTTCAGTTATGGTGGAGCGTGGTTGAGAGTATAAACGTTGTGCACGATATTACCGAAAATAGAATAAAATATTCTGAAAAAAACATTTAGTTCTCCCTGCAAATTTTGTCATTTGTCATTTAAAAGCACTGCACATAAAATTGGACAATTCCTTTTTAATTTTACAATGAGGCTTAGTATGGAAAAAATTACCTGAACACTGACAATAATAACTACAGAAAAGGTATGTGAGTCTACTTAAACTTTGTCTCACCAATAAGACCATAAGCATCGTTAGGGCAAAGATCATTTCCTAGACTTCCTTCAGTTCTCTGATGCTTCTCCCCTCCTTAGTTCGTATGGCTGAAATATGGGGTGTTCATATTTCATGAACATTTCATGGCATTTCAAGAAATGCCAACTGAATTGGAACATCCTCTTCTGTTATTTAAATAAAATTTAAATAAAGCAACAGTTAAAGAAAGTTTTTGATTATTTGCTCTGTGGTAGACACAGTGCTAAGAGTTTTACATACATTACCTCAGTTAATCTTCAAACCACTCCAGAGGACAGAATTATTTTATCTCCCTTTTTATGAGTCTCCAGCACTCTGAGAAACAAAGGTGTGGCTTTGTTCTGCATTTTCTGTGGTTCCTGTTATCAGGCCCTGGGGCTCCAATTCCAGTTCCTTTCCTTACAGATTGGGTGACATTGGACAAGACCATTGCCTTCTCTGAGCCTCAGTTTCCTCCTCTAAGAAGTGAGAGTAGTCATCTGTTCTAAGTAAGGCTTAAGAAG
>NW_021145560.1:0-21963 GCF_002837175.3 Physeter macrocephalus
GCTTGAAATCACACACTGGCTGGCCTCCTCCCTTTCCCTGCCCTTCCCACCCCCACCCCCCCTTACCAGTTTCTCCGTAGGAACACTTCCTTAACAAACCCTCAAGGTCTGTCCCTGGAGACAGTGACCTAAGAATTGTTTAAGCAGAGGATGTAAGCCATGCTTTGGGGATGTCAAATAATGCATCCTTGCATTAGGTAGGAGCTTAGAATAAGGGGACCGAGTATGGATCATCTGCTACATGAAGGCGCTCTTCACACATTGTCTCATTCAATCTGTACAGCAGTCCAAGATATGGGGATTGTGTTCCCACTTTATAGATGAGGAAAGTGGGATTTACTATGAAGTTACATATTTTCCCTAAACCAGGGTCTCTCAGAGTGGCCCTGACATATATAATAGCAGCAGCCACTTCTTGGCAAGAGCTGGGCTGGGCTCTATTCTCATGATGGCCCTGCCAAGTAAGGGGCATTATCCTCATTTGGCAGACCAGGAGCCTAAGGCTAGCCACGCTGAGGGCTAGCTTCAGCATCACTGTGGGATAAGAGGCCAGGACTCTCTGGCTCCCAACCTGTACCATTCCCACCAAAACATGCTGCCCAGCATGAGCAGCCTCTTTAAGCAGCACCCAAAACATTCTTATGGCAATAGGACACTGGAAGACCATAGGCACCCCCCAACCCTGGTTGAATGACTGTAGCCCCCTGCTTTGAAAACCACAAAAGAGCCATCGATGTGAAGCAGATCAGTCAAAGAGACTTTGTCTCCTTGGAGAATGCCCGTGCCTCTGTGTGCTAGCCGAGCCCTAGATCGAGAATTCCCTGAGTAGGGGCAGCCTCTGCCCCAAGAGGTGGAGGCGCTGCATAAATGATTGCTAAATAAACAAGAACTGAACCATGTGCCAGGCGCTGTGCTAAAGACTTGGCCCCTGTTAGCTCCTGGAATCTCATGGCAGAGAGAGTGATTGTCTATACCAACCATGATCCTCCTTTCTTCCCTAGTTAAAGAGCCCTGTTTTTTTAGCTAGGAGAAGATATACCAGCTAAAATCTTTATTTACCTTCCCCCCTCGCAGCTAAAGGTAGTCT
This sequence comes from Physeter macrocephalus, assembly GCF_002837175.3. Taxonomy (NCBI): domain Eukaryota; kingdom Metazoa; phylum Chordata; class Mammalia; order Artiodactyla; family Physeteridae; genus Physeter; species Physeter macrocephalus. The sequence continues at coordinate 1,088 of NW_021145560.1, forward strand.
GACTGATTCTGGCCAAAGGAATGGAAATGAGTTGCTCGATGGGAATGCTAGAAGATCTATTCAACTGGGAAGAACAGTCTCAAGTCTCCCTCCCCCAACCCCCCGCCACCACCTTCCTTCTGGCTGCCAGCCTGGAATACTGACGTGATGGCTGGAACTTTTCAACCAGCCTGGATCATGAGGTGACCTTGAAGATGAAAGCTACACACCAGGGTGTGAAGAAGAAAGAGGGGATCCTGCTTCTTTCTCCACCATGGGTAGTCATGGGATTGCCTTTCTAACGCTGGGTGGCCTGGCTCCAGACTTTTTTAAACCACCAAGATTTTTAATTTTTCTACTCGATTGCATTTAACTTAACCCAAAACATTATGAATTACCTGAATGATTCTGAAGGGTAGACTAGGAAGGTTCAGAGTTGACTGCTAAATTTGTGTGTGTGTGTGTGTGTGTGTGTTTGTGTGGTACGTGGGCCTCTCACTGTTGTGGCCTCTCCCATTGCGGAGCACAGGCTCCGGACGCGCAGGCTCAGAGGCCATGGCTCACGGGCCCAGCCGCTCTGCGGCATGTGGGATCTTCCCGGACCGGGGCACGAACCCGTGTCCCCTGCATCGGCAGGCGGACTCGCAACCACTGTGTCACCAGGGAAGCCCGACTGCTAAATTTTTACTCCTGTGAAATCAGGGCATTTGGGGGCCTCTAGTTAAGTCAGGTAGAATTTTCCAGCACTGTGGATACCGTGAGGTGTCCTGGAGATGTGCTCTTGCCCCTCATTGTGGGAAATGATGGCTGACCATCAAGAATTGGGGTTGGTGCATGGTCTCCCACAAACGTGTCTCTTCATCACCTCTCTCTGCTGCCTGGGATTAAACAAAAGGCAGAAGTCTGCCTAGGCTTAACCTTGACGTGAAAAAAAAACAAAAGATATTTGAATACCCCCTTCAGCAGACTGCTTTCAGCTACGGAAGAATTCACCACCATTCATTATGATGGTGATAATTATACAATGCATAAAATATACTATGTAGATAAAGTATGCAATTAAATAATTACCATTTTTCATGAGCTCTTATGGTATCGTTCCAGGATAATGAGCAGGGTTAATAATTTTGTCAAATTAAACCTACCTCGTTTCTATGCCCATTGCCCAAGCATTTACCTTCCTGGACCTCAGTATCCTCATCTATAAGATGAGGGGCTTGAACGAGATGCTCTCAGGAGCCTTTGGATCTCATGGATCTGACGGCTGAAGCGTGACTGTTCTGGGCCCTGGGAGAGAGGAGGCCATTTCCTTTGGGTCATGGGATTTGACTTGGAAAACTGCGAAAGATCTTTACTACAATGCATAGAACTTTTGGCTTCCAACATTCAAAACAAGCTCCCTATAGCAAAGTGGTTTAAATGGCACATCTCAACCTCCTCTAGATTACGGCACGTGTGTCACGTGGGAATAAACAGAAGAGGCTGCTTGTGGTTGGAGGTGACCAGCTGCCCCTCCTCATGCCTGCCCGCTGCCCCCAGGGCCAAGGGGAGCAAAACGTTGGCATTTCTGTAACCCACTCATGGCACACTAGAAGTGCTGAATTCAAGGACCAGAAAATCAAAAAAAGTAAATCTTTTTGCCATATTTGTCTGGTTATCAGATTTACGTTTTGCTTTGGTTTTGCCTACAATGCAAACACAGGGGCTGAGACCTTTTAACAAACTATCCAAAGCTATTTCAGGGCAGTTTGCTTGGAACTCTCAGCCTATGTGTCCACAGGCTCTGTCCTCTTTGCCTGGACCCCAGAACCAGGCAGCCCCTTGGGCTGGCCAAAGCTGCCAAGCCATAGGGTGGACAGCAGGGCCCACCTTTCATTCTGGCAGTCCTCAAACTCGAGGCCAAGTTAGTCTGGCCTCCTGGAAGAGCCCCTGTCCTTCCTCTTGAGACCAGTGGCAATCCTCCACCCAAAGGCAGGCCTAGGAAAAGACCTCAAAAGAGAGAAAACCTAGCTATCTTCTTTGGATGTTGAAAGATGAACTTGATTTTTTTTGTACCTGGGGCCAGATGACCATCACCCTATGACCCCCTTCGTGTACTCCATTGTTCATGAGTAGAGGTAAGAGAGAGTGGCCAGGGCTGGGATTCTGGAGTTAGGGATCTTCCTTCTAACTTTAGTTACACCATTTACTTCACTTTCCAAAGCCTTAGTTTTTCTGTGTGAAACGGGACTATTCCATCTATTGAATACATTACTAAACGTATCATGTGCCGGGAACTGTGCTAAGTTCAGGGGAGAGTATGATGAACAAAACAGCAGAGGATGTTGCCATGTGCTGCTCAGAACCCCCAGTGAAGGCGGACTTGCTGCCCCAGCTGCTGGGAGTGCTGTGGGCAGGGGTCCCTTCGAGTCAGTACAGAGCCAGCCAGCACTAGGTCCCGCCTTTCCCAGGGTGGCTGCCATCCAATGACTGACCGAAGCCAAAGGATGAAGACCTGGCCATCTCACCCCATCTCAGGACACCTCTGAAGGGCCACTCCAGTCCCAAAGCTCCCAGAGGTGTCGGACAAGTTCAAAGCTTGATTCTCCCTCCACCCACATCTGCTGCTAGCCCTTCCCTTTAACAGAGTTGGTCCCAAGACCCCTCCTTAATGGGCATCCTGTCAGCTAAACCCCATTTCAGAGTCTGCGGCTCGGCAAACCGAACCTGCAAAAAAACAACTTCCTGTCTCTCAGGCAACCAACTTGGAGAAAGAAATGATAAAGCGATTTTATGAGGACTGTTGAGAAAAGCAAATGCGATGTGTGTGAAAGCACTTTAGTAGCCCAAAACTACCGTCGAAGCCGTGGGTTTCTTTTCTTTTTCGTGGCTTGAAGTGAGCTGAGTTGCGATGTGAAAACCTCTCTCATTTCTTGGAAAGAAAATCTGCCAATTCCACCCCGCTTCCCCATCTTCAAAGGCTCATTCTCAGTAGCCTGCAAGGGGTGACCCACCCAGACAGGTGTGGCATCATCCAGGTCCCCTCTGGAGGCAGGGACTGGGGGTACTTCAGGTATTCTAAGGAAATCTCTTGATTCATGTCTGCCAAGTGCCTATCATTAGCGAAGCCCAATTCCAGAAGCCACACAAAGGAGAGAGCCGCCTGACCCCAAGCCCAGCTGACAACTTTCCAAGTTCCCCAGTGCTATAACCGACTCTGCAGAAGCAGAATCCTCAGCTCCAAACCACTAATGAACTCCTTCTAGCTCCAGGTTTAATTAGTTTTCATTGCAATATTAATGATTCTAACAAACCATTTCAACTTTCCTGTTGCACAGCTGGAATTCTTTTATTTGGCGTTTGTTCTCTTTACAAGAAAATCCCACACGCATCCTCCTCCCCTCCTGCCCCATCAGGAGGGAATATGATCACAGTCTTACTTTCCTTATCACTTTGGCCAGTCCAGGGACAGTGGCTTTAATAATTTTGAAACTGGGAGCATTAAACACATCACAAACTGCCATACAAATAACATATAATATAACTCCAGGATTTTAATTTCTGTGACTAATATATGTACAAATCCTGAAGCCTCTATAGTACCATTAGGCCACAGTCACGGACATTATTGGGAGGTTTAAAATTTGCACAAGGTATGTCATTAGTTGATCCAACACCTTCCAGATCAGGAATTCTTGCCTGGGACTCAGAATTCATTTGTTGGGCACTTTGAACTACCCAGCCAGAAGCAGCACTGTTTTCATTAGTGACTGTGAAAAATGATTAAACATTGCCACCAGTTCATATTGGTTTGTGTTGAGGACAGGCCTGACTGCATGACTGAGCAATGAGGCATTTGCTGGTAGATTCCAATGGTTCTATTTTCTCTGCCTTTCCAAAGCAAGAGAGAAGCAACAGCAAACTGACATGTGATGGAACTATGTCCCTCCTGCTTCCAGAAATTCTCTAGCCCAGCCTTAATGGAAATTGATCCGGATTTATAAGAGAATCCACTGGATTTTTGGTACAGTGTTCTTCCAGCCAGAAACTTGGATTTGGGTGGAACTGCTGGGTGATGACTGATAGAAACTGAGTTAAGTCCCCCAGTGGGTTTCTCCAAAGAAAGGTTAGCAGCCTGTGCTGTAAGTCCAAGGACACACAATGAACTCAAGTTCCACTCAGCCAGCACCAGCACCCAATGGCCATGCTATGTGGGGCAGCAGTGCTGAGCTTGTGGTGAGGGTCCAAGCTCAGAGATACAGCCAATGTGACTTGGTTCCAGCAGACACCAGGGAAGGAACAAGGAACAGGGAGGTAAACTGGCCAGAGAGAAGGAGCAAGAAAAGGCAACAGTCATGGGGTTCACACTGGGGATAGAAAGCAAACGATTCCATATTCTGTTCTCTAGTGGGGAAGGAGCTCTGCCTGTTCTTCCTGCACTTAGACAGTGAAGGCCTTTAGTGCCCATAGCTAGGGGAACAGCTTCAGTCAGGGTCACTGACCTAGCCCCCTTAGGGAGAGGCACCTACTCCCACTACAAAGTCAGCCAGGCTGGAACCCCTCCTGTGACAACGCTCTCCAAACCAGTGTCCTTACCTCTGGCATGGACCCATTCCCCCAGGCCCCTGCACACACACACACACACACACACACACACACACACACACACACACACACACACTACAGCCAGAAGACCCTTCATTAAACTTAGATTGGACAGTGTCTCTTTCCTGCTCACAACCCCTCAAAATTCATAAGTGTTGTCAGCTACTTTGAGTGAAGGGAACCCAGGTCCCAGAGATCCTCATAAGGCCTGTCTATTTCACTGTCCAGGACTTCAAAGGGGTCGCAGAGCCCCTAATGCCCTTGTGAGATCTCAGTGACCAGTCAGAAAATGGAAAAGGATAAAAAGCCCCATGCACAACCACAGCTATAAAATGTTTATAAATAACCTGAACATGAAATGTGTAACATCTACATTTTTTAAAACTATTAAATATTAATGAAGGAAGAAAGAACAACCTGAGAAATAAAGGAATATACCTTTTTACTGGAAGGAAAGTCTTAATCATTTTAATACATCAGTTCTCTCCAAATTGATCTGTATATTTATTTCAATCCCAGGTAAAATCCCAGGAGGTTTTATTTTTGTGGAAATTGACAAATGATTCTAAATTTACATAGAAATGCAAAGACCTGGAGTAGCCAGGTCAATCTTCGAGGAAAAAGAACAAAGTTTAAGGCCTTACACTACCAGATTTCAAAACTTATTATGAAGCTATAGTAATCAATACTGTGTGGTTTTGGCATCAAGATAAATAAGAATACCTTAAAGTTTTTCGAAAGAAAAAATAAAATTGAGTTGCCTACAAAGGAAGGAAAACCATCCATGCTTCTGACTGTGCATCAACCACACTGGGTGCTAAAAGATTATGAAGCAATGCCTTAAGAATTCTGATAGAGGGCTTCCCTGGTGGCACAGTGATTAAGAATCCACCTACCAGTGAAGGGGACACGGGTTTGAGCCCTGGTCCGGGAAGATCCCACATGCCACGGAGCAACTGAGCCCATGCGCCACAACTACTGAGCCTGCGCTCTGGAGCCCACGAGCCACAACTACTGAAGCCCATGCGCCTAGAGCCCATGCTCCGCAACAAGAGAAGCCACTGCAATGGGAAGCCCACACACCGCAACAGAGGGTAGCCCCTGCTTACCACAACCAGAGAAAGCCCCCGTGCAGCAACAAAGACCCATCATAGCCAAAAATAAAAAAATAAGTTCATATTAAAAAAAAGAATTCTGATAGAAAATTAATTTTCAACCTGAAATTCCATACTCGTACTCATACTAACAGTGAAGTGTGAGAGAATAAAGACATTTTTTACAGATGTCAAGATTTGCCTCACACTCTTATGTGTTACTTGAGAATGCACTCCAGCCAAACAAGGGAATCAACCAACAGACCTCAGGGACCTGTTGGACAACAACAAAAGATCTAACATTTGCATCAGTATAGTCTCAGAAGGAGAGAAATAATGTGGACTGAAAAGTTTTCAAAGAAATAATAGCTAAAAACTTCTTAAACATAGTGAAAAACATAAACTGAGAGACTCAAATAGCTGAGCATGTCCCAAACAGGAAAAATCAAAAGAGATCCACACCAACATACATTATAAGTAAACTTCTGAAAATTAAAGACAAAGAAAAAATCTTAAAGCAGCCCAAAAGAAGTGATACTTTTCTTATAACGAAACACCAATTCGAGTGACAGTAGATTTCTCTAATGAAGATATAGAGTCCAGGAGGAAGTGGCATGCCATTTTTCATGTGCTTAAAGAAAAGGGCTGTCAACCTTGAATTCTATATCCAATGAAACTATGCTTCAGGAAAATTCATAGCACTAAATGCTTACATTAGAAAAGAGGAACAGTCTCAAATCAATAATCTAAGTCCTATCTCAAGAAGCTAGAAAAATAAAAACAAAATAAATCCAAAGCAGGTAGAAGCAAGGAACTATAAAAACAAGAGAATCAAAGAATTTGAAACAGAAAATCAATAGAGAAAATCAATGAAATCAAACAGCTACTTCTTCAAAAAATCAATAAAATTGGTAAACCTCTAGCAAGACTGACAAAGATAAAAAGGAGAGAAGACACAGATCACCAATATCAGGAAGGAAACAGAAGATTTCACCACAGACCTACCCTACCTTGCAGCCATTAAAAACATAAGAAGGGAAGGCTACAAATAACTTTACACTCATGAATTTGATAACAGAAGAAATGAACCAAGTCCTCAAAAACTACAACTATAAAACTCAACCAAGAAGAAATAGATAGCCTGAATAGTCCTATAAAAATGTGCAATTAAAAAGTTCCCTCAGAATAAATCTCCAGGTCCAATAGATTTACCACAAAATTTTGCCAAATACTTAAAGAATTACATGAGGTTTATATAATGTCAGCAAAAAAGTAAAAGAAAGAACAATCCTCAACTCATTTTATGAGACCAGTATTACCTTGATACCAAACCAGACAAAGATATCACAAGAAAAGAAAACTACAGACCAATATCTTTCATGAACTTAGAGGAAAAAACCCTCAGCAAAGTGCTAGAAAATCTAATTCAGTGATGGTATAAATAGGATTACACACCATAACCAAGTGGAATTTATTCCAAGTATGCTTATTCAACATTCAAAAATCAATCAATGTAATCCATCAATAGGCTAAAGAAGAAAAATCATATGGTCATACCAATTGACACAGGAAAAACATTTGACAAAATCCAACACCCATGTATGATAATTTAAAAAAGAAAAACCTCCCAGTAAGCTAGGAGTAGAGGGGAACCACTTCACACGATAAAGAGCATTTACAAAAAGCCTATGACTACATCATACTTATTAGTGAAAAATTGGGCTTCCCTTGTGGCGCAGTGGTTGAGAGTCCGCCTGCCGTTGCAGGGGACACGGGTTCGTGCCCCGGTCTGGGAAGAGCCCACTTGCCGCGGAGCAGCTAGGCCCATGAGCCATGGCCGCTGAGCCTGCACGTCCGGAGCCTGTGCTCCGCAATGGGAGAGGCCACAGCAGTGAGAGGCCCGTGTACTGCAAAAAAAATAAATAAAAATTAAAAATAAAAATTAAAAATAGTGAAAAATTGAACAAGAGAAGGATATCTGCTCTCATCACTCCTCTTCAACATAACTGAAGTTCTAGCCACTTCAATAAAGTAAGAAAAAGAAACCTAAGGCCTATGGATTGAAAATGAAGAAATAAAACTGTCCTTATTTGCATATGACATGATGGTCTACATAGAAAATCCCAAGAAATACACACACACACATAAATTAGAACTAATAAGTGAGTTCAGCAAGATTACAGAATATAAGGTCAACACACAAAAGTACACTGCATTTCTACATGCACAAATGAACACCTTGAACCCAAAATTTAAAATGCAATACTATTGATTATTGCTCCAAAGAAAATGAAACACTTAGGTATAAACTTGACAAAGCATGTACAGGATCTGTATACCAAAAGTTATAAAATGCTGAGGAAAGAAATCAAAGAAGACCTAAATAAGGGTGACATACTATGTTTATGGGTTGGAAGGTTCAACACAGTGACCTGGATTCTGGCCTCAGATCCGCCTTAGTTGGACCCAGTGCCTGGTCTCTCTCTATCACTGCCTGATCTGCTCCATCCTTGTTTCTTTACTTTGGCACCATTGCTGTAAAGGGGACTCACCTACTAAGAAGCATTGGAGGTTGTGGCAGGCTTCTCTGGCTGAGGTATTCAGTCAGCTCAAGTTAAACCCTTGTTAGGGATCTTATGTTAAGCAGTCCCCATAGAGACCAAGATGAAGGGCTGATGTAGATAGTTGTATTTGGGAAGTATCCCAGGGATGTGGAGTGTAGGACCAGGGAAGTGAGCAGAGAAAACATGAGAGGTAACTGGAAGATGCGTCATGGGCTACCCACTGCTAAGGGGGCCTGGTACTCCACCTGACCAGAAACTTCTGAAGAACTTTTTGAAATGCCTTTCAGAATTGTCCTCCTGGGACTCAGGTGGAGAGCAGCTCATCTTTTGGCTGTCCACCTCCACAGGTCAAGAGTGGGCCCGGGGGCTTCCCTGGTGGCGCAGTGGTTGAGAATCCGCCTATCGATGCAGGGTACACGGGTTCGTGCCCCGGTCCGGGAGGATCTCACATGCTGCGGAGCGGCCGGGCCCGTGAGCCATGGCCGCTGAGCCTGTGCATCCGGAGCCTGTGCTCCGCAACTGGAGAGGCCACAACAGTGAGAGGCCCGCATACCACAAAAAAAAAAAAAAAAAAAAAAAAAGAGTGGGCCCGGTACACAGAGCCCTGCACTTTGGGACCATACCTATGTGAGTGCTCAGCGGGTCCCCACAGGCATCGCCACGTGCCCTGGCCTCAGGAAGTCTGAGACAAGAAGTGAGAGGCACGTGGTGTGGAGTCCAGGAGAGGGGGCGGGGCGGGGGGTTTGCTGCAGGGCTCGTTTGTCGCAGGTGGAGGCAGCAGTAACTAGAATGAGAGTGGCGGACAGACAGATTGGCATGGTGCTCAGAAGGTGTCCAACAGCCTGGAAGGTGGAGGTGCCAGGCCCTGGAAGGTATCGACAACCATGACATAGTCCTTCCTCCCCGTCCTTGCGCAGCTCGAGGCCTCTGGAGGGAGGGCCTAGCCACATCTGTGTCTCTAGCGGGTGAGGAACCCCTCCTGTCCTCTGATTGCACCACACTTCCCTTATCACGCGGCATCAAGATTGCTCATCTTTTCTGATATCTCCCAGGCTGTCAACTCCATGACGGAAAAGGGTCCCACTTAGACTAGCACACACCACCATCCTCGGTGGTGAGTGTGTGCTAGTCTAAGTGGGAGCCCTTCTGTGAGGGCATGGAGTCACTCACAGAAGCTTCACAGCTGAGGAAAACAAGGCCCAGAGAAGTGAAGTGATTTGCCCAAGGGCACACAGGCAGTTCAGTTACCCAGACCCTGGCTCCAGAGCCTGGACTCTGGACCATGACCCTCCTCACGCCCTGCGAGAGCAGTCTGGGAGTGCTGTGTACACTGCAAGGTTCCAGAAGAGGCTCAGGGCAGTGCGGTGTGTTTATGGGAAGTTCAAGGTGCTATAGGAACACAGAGAAGGGCAATGGGGACCATGGGGAGGGCGGGGAGGAGGGGAGAGAAAAAGAGAAGAGGGAGAGAGGGAGAGGAAAGAAGAGAGAAGCGGGAGAGATGTGGGAGGAGGAGGGACGGGGGAAGCAGGCAGGACTGAGAGAGAGCCGGCGTGAAAGAGAAGCAGCCGTCCCTGGGGCTGCCCTGTGGGCAGGGCTGATTTGGAGGGGCTCTGATCCAGGATCCAGCAGGGGTGAGAAGTCATCAATGCACAGAGGCAGAGAGTGTGACAAAACCAGGGCTGTCCCTGGCGTTGGCTGCTGTGTGAAGCAGGCAGTGAGAGTGGTCAGGAAACTGCTGCAGGGACCCAGGGGAGCAAATGCCTGGCCCAAACCAGGGGACACAAGGGAGAGTTCAAGACATGGTAAGACTCAGAGACAGGGAGAGGGGAGGAAGGAGGCAATGGAAAGGTCCAGGCTTCTGCGGATGGTGGATGGTGGCCTTCCCACCCCCAAATCGAAACAGACAGTTAACGAGTGCCTACTACATGCCAGGCCCTTGAGATAGAATCTAGCTTCATAATTACAACAATGCCTCCAGATGGGTTTGTCCCTCCTCATTTTACTAGGAGGAAGCCTCAAGAAGTTCCCGTGGGCAGCAAGCGATGGCAGGGACAGACCCACGGGGTCTGTGTGACTCCAGAGCCCGTGTTCTTTCCATGAGCCATGAAATTACACTCAGGTCATTTCACTCGGCAAAGAGCATGACACTGTGACAGCTGACCAGGCTCTGTGGTGTCATAGTGGCCGTGAGCCAAGCTACAAATCACACCACATCACCACGAAAGCCAAAATAACCAGTGCCTATCTGTGGTCTGCTTACTCCAGATGTCTCAGCTCAGCCAGATCTATTGAAGATTCACTAATCCAGCCAATAGCTGGGCACTGACCCACAAACTCAGCCAAGCCAGAGATGACACACAGCCTGTCCCCGAGCCCTCGGCTTTGCCAGGGACAGTCCACCATTAAAGAGTCTCCTTCAGAAGCAGCAGGATTTACCTGGCCCCGGGGGCGCAAGCATCAGGCACCTCAAATGCTTGCATCTCTCTGTTACAAATCCCTTTTCTCAGGCTTCCTCATTTGACCCCCCTGTCAATGGCCATCTGAGTAAATTTCATTGGTAACAAGGAGCTGCAGTGGCTGAATGCTGGCCCCCAAAATATATGTCTGTGTCTTAATTCCTGGGACCTATGAATGTGACCTTATTTTAAAAAAACGGTCTCTGCAGATAGACTTAAGGATGGTGTGATGAGTCCTGGATTATCCTGGTGGTCCTTAAATCCAATGGCAAGTGTTCTGTTATAAGAGGAATGGACATTTGAGACAGAGAGAAGAGAAGGAGGCGATGTGACCCTATGGGTTGGAATGATGTGTCCACAAACCAAGGAATGAATGGGGCCTCTAGAAGCTGGAAGAGGCAAGGAAGGAGCCTCCCCTAGAGCAACCCTGTCGACCCCTTGATTTCAGACTTCTGGCCTCCAGAACTGTGAGACAATAAACGTCTGTTGTTTAGGCCACGCTGTGTGTTGTCATTTGTTAGGGAAGCTGCAGGAAAGTAGCCCATAGGCAGACTTGTGCTTCTGACTGTCCCGCAGGAGTTGCTATTTGCAGGAGAATTTGTGATCTCATCCCTCAGGCCCACGAGCCCGTCGGGTCCTGCTCTGCCCTTGGCTGGAAAGGGAATCCCGAGGTTGCATCTGCTTCTTGGGTGTGGAGCCCTGGGCTGGAGCAGGATGAGAAATGGGCCTATTTATAAACGAACAGAGCCAGAGGGCGGGTGCGGGGTCGGCCGAGGGCTTCACCAAGGTCAGAGATCCAGTCCCTTGAGATGGGGGCGTTGCAGAGAAGGGCCAGGCTCCAAAGGAAGCAGGGAGCAGGAGAGCTTGGGCCTCTCTGAGCAGTGAGGCCGTGGTCCATTTCTGAGCAGCCTAACGCAGGAATGTCCAGCTGGCTTCCAAGTCAGATCTGCTGTCTCAGGCGAAGGGCAGGCCCAGCTGAGTGGGAGCGGATTCTTTCCCACTGCCTCATTGTCGCTCCGAGAAAGGAAGTGTGAGTGCCCAGGGCAGGAGCCCTGCATGCAGCCCCTGCCCATCTTGTGCCCTTCACACTCCTGCTGCTCGAGGGGAACGCTGCCATGGTGAGTGAGCCTCTGTGCTCCCCTCATTTCTCACTGTAAAGACCACTTTCTCGGCAGGGCCAGGTTGGAGGGACTTGCTGGGTGATATTTCAGCCCCAGGTTGTCTCATGGAGGGCGGGAAGCTGGGCGACAGTGCCGAGGATGTAGATGGAAGGGACTGCTGATTAGTGGCTGAGGGGGACCAGGGTCTACTCCCAGCATGGCTGGTGCTGGGCACCGCTGTTCAGAGGAAGTCATAGCATACAGGCTGCCTTACCCAGCCCCTCCAGCAGGCCTGTGCCTGGGAGATGCCCGGCTCTCCTGCACCAGGGGTCTTAGGATCTAGCAGAAGGCTGTGCTCCACCGCAGGAGCAGCTTCTGACCCAGCTAGGAGGCCTACCTCAGTCACATCTGTGACCATATCATGTCTCTGAATCTTGTACGTCTTTAAGCACTTCTCCCTGCAAGAGTAAATTTCTGACTGAGTAGCTACAGCAGGAAGAAGAATGGGGGCAGATTTTTCACCTGCTTGGGTTCAGAGGCATAAGCTTCAGTAAGCATTGAATCTCAGCTCCATCTCCTTCTTGCTGTGTGACCCTGCACAAGTCACTTAACCTCTCTGAGCTTCATTTCCCAGTCTGTAATAAGGGGATAATACGGCCTACTTGCTGAGCTGCTGGGGAGGTTAGATGAGACAGTATGTGTAAGTAAAGCTCCAATCTCCATCCATAGAACCTGGGCTCATTTCCCAGGTCTTTGGACAACTTCTTTTCTATTTAATCTTTATCCTTGAGAAAGTCTGCTGGAGCTGCAGAGGCCCCATCCATCCCGGTCAGGCACCTGGTCACATGGAATGCTCAGCATAGCCCTGTGCTGTCATGGGGACATTCATGCAATCCACATGGGACTTACAGGGCTCAGGTATCTGTAGCCCACAGACCCCTCCTCCAACCTCCTCCCCTGACTCTGGGCTCTGGCCCAGCTGCTCATGATCAGAAGACCCAGATTCCAAGCCTGAAACCAAACCTGTATCTTTATCACTCACTTGTCAAGCCCTGTCTTTCCTGCAGAAGCCTGGCTCTGACCTTCTCAGGGTTAAGCCTATATTGAAGTAGAAGCAGAATCTGCAATGGTAGGGTTCGTCTATGGAAAAGGACTTAGCACCTCCTCTATGGAGCCAAGGGGCCCTGCTCCCTGCTGCTTATGTGGCCTTGGACAAGTCATTTTTTTTCCTTTCAGTTTCTTCATCTTTAAACTGGGTATAATTTTATCTAAGTCTCAGAGTGACTGTAGGTTGATCATTAATCACCTGGCCTGGCCCCTGCCATGTATTAGGTGCTCCCCCTCGTCTTGCCCCGAGCCCCGCTTTGCATGAGTACAGCGGTGTGGCTCAGGCCCCTGACACAGAAGCAAGCTGACTCAGGGCAGGCCCAAGACCCAGGAGACCTGAGGAAGCATGAGGGGCGCTACGTCCCCTTCCTGGGTGCTGACAGTCCCAGCAGGGGCTCACCAGAGGGATCTCACCCCCAAGAGGGGGATTACAAGGGCGAACACTCAGGCTTACAGCAGGAAATGGAGGAAAGTCAGCTAGCCAGGCCGCCTCAGAGGTGCTTCTCTGGTGCACATACCTCAGATGGTGCACATCCATCCCCGGGAAACCCGCAAACTGTTCTCGTGTATTAATCAGATTTGCAAAGCAGTGGATAGGGCAACATCACTCAGGAACCTCACTTGCGGCTCTGGCCACAAGGAGAGGTCAAGGGTGCTGCAGAGGGTTTTGTCCCACAGACCTCAGTGAGGGGGTAGGGCAGACCTGCTCGGGGGTCTCCTGGGGAAAGGAGAGAAGCTGGGGACAGTGGTCTGGATCCAGCTGGTGCTGTTGATACCGGTGGCATCTGATGGAGGGGACGGTGGGTTCAGAGAGCAGGAATCCCCGGGGGCAGAGGGCTCACACCGGCCATACTGTGAGTGTTGGCTCCCTTCCCTCTCACCCAACTGGTAGGGACAGATATGAGGATAGGGTCTTGGGGGCCTGCCTGTCTGTGAGGGTGACTGGGCCTGGGAAGAACAGACAGGAGAGTGCCATTGTCATCAGACACAAAGAGGTCATTAAAACAAAAAGTTTAAAAGATGACTCTCATGTAGATGAAAAGATGTTCAGACAAATTAAATGCATTTAGGCCAAATGCCTGGGATAGAATCCCAGCTCTACTACCTGAAAGCTTGTGACCCTGGGCAAAGAGCTGGACATCTTTAAGCCCTGGTTCCCTGGTTGCAGTGGGCTGAATGGTGGCTCCCAAAAGATATGTCAACATCCTAACCCCCAGAACTTGTGAATGTGACCGTATTTGGGAAGAGTCTCTGCAAATATAATTAAGGCTCTAGAGAGGAGGAGATCAGCTTAATTATCCAGGTGAGCCCTAAATCCAGTGGCAAAGTCTCCTTTTAGAAGCACTCAGAGGAGAGAGACTTACAGAAAAAAAGAAGGCCATGTGAAGATGGAAGCAGAGACTGGAGTGATGTGGCCACAAGCCCAGAAACACCTGGTGCCACCAGAGGCTGGACCAGCACTCAAAGGCAGCTCGGCCCTGCCAACACCTTGATCTCAGATTTCTGGCCTCCGGAACTGTGAGAGAATAAATGTCTGTGGTTTTAAACCCCTCTGTCAGCACTAACATGTTATAGCAACCACAGGAAGCATTCATAAAAGAAAGTATGTAAAGATCCAACAAGAAGGGATCATTACGGGTCACTTGCATTTCTACAACAGAATAGTATGCAGCCATGCAAAGAAGTTCATGGACAGTCATTAATGATGAGGCAAATATTCACATTATAATATCAAGCCGGAAAAACAGAGTACCAGAATATTAATTTGTAAATGTAGATGAATCTCATTTTGGTTTTAAAAGTATGCCAAGAAAAAGGGAAAAAATAACTTTGACCATCTCTGGGCCATATGATACCATGTTCTTTATTTTCTTCTTTGCTATTTTCTATATTTTCCAAATTTCCTCTCAATGAGTATAAATTTTATTATCAGAAAATAAAAGAGCTGTTCTAAAATTTTCTGCCTACCATGTCACATAATTGTGCAAGAGCCGCTGGAGGCCCACTTTCTTTCCACATATAATCTCATGAGGTCCTTTCAAGAGTCCTGCCAGAAGCTCAGCTGTGATTCCATCTTGTAGGTGAGAAAATCATGCTTAAAGAGGTGAATGGTGACCACAGAGCCAGCCTGCGGCCAGGGATGGGAAAGGAACTCAGCCTGCCTGCCTTCTGAGCCTTGCGTGGGAAGCCACACTCCCTTAACCCATAGAGACAGCCACTGCTCTGTCCTCACCTCCCTCTCCTGACCACGCCCAGGACTTGGCCTGTCCTTCAAGTCAGAATGACTGATCAAAGTCTCAAGTGTCCTCCAGGCAGAGATAAATAACAGAAGAGGTAGATCCTGGGATTCTGGTTTCCTATTTTTAAATGGAATGAAAAATAAATCACTTCTGCTAACTGTTTTTACCTGGCTGCAGGCAATGATACATCACCATCTTCTGAAAGAAAATTAAGCCTTTAATTCCATGGCGCATGTAATAAAATGGTACTTCAGCTCTCTGCCCTGAATATACGGCCCGTCATGTCCTAATTTACTATTTTGATGCTGCCTGAAATGTTCTGAAGTTATTAATGTGGCGATATATTCAAGCAGCAAACCTGGCCTTCAGATGTTGTCGAAGTGCTCATTTAACACAATGGATGGCCATGCGGGAACCAGAGGGGTCATATGGAGGGGTAGGTCACGTGGGTGGGGTGCACAGCTGGCTCTGCCATGGAGTGCTACCGTGAGCCGGACTCCCAGTTTCTTCCTCTGGAAGGTGGAGATTATGGTACCTCATTCACAGGTGCGAGGTGCCGGGTTTGGATCTGTACCTGGATCTCCAGCTGCAACACCATCTCATTCTCTGCCAAGAATGCCCCAAATGCCATTCTCTTTATTCTGATTCTCTCGTGGTCCACAGGAGAGCTGTGAATGCTTCCACACGCATACCAGTGCTTAGCATGTGTGCACAGGCTCACACATGAGGCAATTCATCTTAAGGCTTTGAGCAGGCACATCCCATTGTACTTTGAAGAGCAGCCCTTTATGAGCAGGGCCCAATGATCCGCGCAAAGATATACTGGGGCGAAGTTTCAAAGCAAGATAAAGGACAGGGTTCTGGGGGCTTCTAGGCCTGTGTTCATCATCTTGTACACTCCTCTTCTCTCTCGTGGCCATGTGATGCTGACAGGGAGACTGTGTGCTACTGTCAGCTGACCTCGGGAGTCCTCCCTGCTGGCACTCGGAACAGCCACTTCATGTGAGCATCTGGATGGGGCTACTTGAATGAGAGACCTCGCGTTCTGCAGAAACTTCCAAATGGGCTCAAAGACACTGCTGGGGTCTCTGGGGTCAGGGACTTCAGGTCTTTCCATGGGGCCCTCAGCAGGGTGCCCAGCCCCCTGGGAGGTCCAAGGCAGCCCTATGTCCTCTACAGGGTAAGGACTCGTCTGTTTCAGGGACAGAGAGTTGGGATAGTTCATTTGGCTTTCAGCAAACTTATAAGGAGAATAATTGCAAACCTATGTCTGGAGGGGAAGGCAAACGTGAAATTCTCAAATGTGGACCTGATCCCTTGGCAATGGGCATGAACCAAGCTCCCTCTGATACCCAGAGCTTGTGGCCCGAGGGAGAGACTACACCTACTGCTGAGACTAATTTTCTGGATGCTTGGGCAACCAGACAAGTGACTTGAGCAAATTATTTAGAGAACAATAGCAGCTTTCTTGTGAGATTGTTGTGATTATTAAAATGAATCAATAATGGCGATCTGTCACACAGATGCGCTCACTACCTGTTAGCTGTGGAAACCAGCCAACTGCATGGTTGTTTCCTAAAACTGAAGCTACCCGTTTGTGGCAGACAGTGTATGTACTCAGTGCAGGGAGTCCTGCTTGGGTCTCCTCTTCCTCGTCCATCACATCCAAGCCTCCAGAGCCAAATTCAATCCCAGATGACCTCCGCCTCCCCTCCCTGAGCCTCTAGGCCACCGGCTGTCTCCCCTGAACCCCTACAATGTCCTTCTGACTGGCCCTGCCCCCCATCTCATCCTACAACATTCTATTTTCCATGCAGCAGCCAGAGAAATCTTTATTTTTTTATTGAAGTATAGTGGATATATAACATTATACATGTTACAGGTGTACAATATAGTAATTCACAATTTTTAAAGGTTATACTCCATTTATAGTTATTATAAAATACTGGCTATATTTCCCCATGTTGTATAATATATCCTTGTAGCTTATTTTACACCTAACTGTTCATACCTCTTAATCCCCTACCCTATATTGCCCCTCCTCCCTTCCCTCTCCCCATTGGTAACCACTAGTTTATTCTCTATATCTGTGAGTTTGCTTCTTTTTTTGTTATATTCACTAGTTATATTTTTTAGATTCCACCTATAAGTGATATCATACAGGATTTGTCTTTCTCTGTCTGACTTATTTCACTTAGCGTAATACCCTCCAAGTGCATACGTATTGCTGCAAATGGCAAAAGGTTGTTCTTTTTATTGCTGAGTAATATTCCATTGTAGTGTATATACCACATCTTCTTTATCCATTCATCTGTTGTTGGGCACTCAGCTTGCTTCCGTGTCTTGGCAATTATAAATAATTCTGCTATGAAATCTTTTTAAATGTTCATCAGATCCTATTGGCCCTGTGATTAAGCCCACCATTGGCTTCCTATAACACTGAATAAAATGTAAACTCGATGGCCTGGCCACCAAGGCTCCACATGGCCTGGCCCTGTCTGCTCTCTGCTCGCATCTTGAAACTCCCACCCCCAAACCCCAAAGTTCCATGAAAGCAGTGACTCTGCCTGTCTTGTTCATGGCTGTATTCCATTGCCTGGCCCGTGGTATTTACAAAACGAATGCTTCTAGAATCAACGAAGGATTCAAAGCCAGACAAACTAATTATACTGCATTGTACCACTGGACAGGGGAATAGACGCTAAGGAAAATAAATCCCTTCAGCTAAGCAAATTTCAATCCCTCCTCCTAAACTGGGAGCCTGTGGGGCTCAGAGGGTTGAGGAAAAAGTTTGTACACACCCAGCCTGTATCTCCAATGTGCCGAGATGGCTTCAGGGGAAAGTGTCCCTAGAGGGACCACTGTATTCAGCTGCCCAGACTATGGGCTGCACAAATCCAGGGATGACACTGACATAGAACAATGCCCCTAGAGTTTTCAGATGGGTCAGTACAGCAGCCCTGGACCCCCAACCTTCTCCATCGGGGGTGAGCCCCCTTGAGTCCCCTCCCTCAGCCCTGCCCAGACCCAGCTGTGCCCCTCTGTCCTCAACTGGTTTCCTCCTTAAGAATTCTCAGACCAGTAAACCAGAGAACAATACAAATGATCAGCACTGGGTGAAGAAGGAGGATGGAGTATCAGATGGGTATCACCCTGTCTCTGCTGCTTCCTGTCTGCATGCCCTTGAACTCATCGTTTTTCTGAGCCTCAAGCTCCCAGCACACAGAGGTGTTCAGAACACTTCGGCTGGGCTGAACCAGACACCTGCATGGCAGGGTTGATGGAGAGATGGCAAAGTCCATGCCACATGGCAGACTCCAGTTCCGCCACTGTGAGGAGCTTCAACAGGACCCAAAGTCAGCACATCCTTGCTTTCCTTCATTCACTGTAATGGCGAGCATGAAGTTACCATGACTCCCTCTTGCACATGGGGCCACTGTGGCTCAGAAGTTCAATGGTTGCCCGAGTTCCCACACTGCTGGTGGTGAGACAGTGACTTACCCTGGCCCTACGGATGGACCCTACAGCTCCTGTGAGGCAGCCGTGTTCCCAAGGCCATAGGGCGTAGGAATCAGAGACTTTGATCTTGAGGACTCAGCTCACTGCCATGCTCAGGTCTGCAGGTCCAGGCTCTCTCCGGCCCCACCCTACTTCCCACCTGCCTTCCACCTGGCTCTGTGGAGTCTGTCCCTGGGCCTACAGTTCGAGGGGAGGAAGGTGGGACTTCTGAAAACAAAATCCCTGTCCCATAACTGAGCTTAACCGTCAAGTCCCAGTCTGAAAACCTGGGACACACTGCTGACAATCCAGATGACAGCCCATCTGGGAGGGCGGCTATATTTAGCAACATGCTTGACCTACCATGTTATTGAGAGCAGAACCAAAAGGTTAGGGAGCTGAAGGGAGATGGCAGAGAGAACCTCCACCCTGCGCTCCCCCCCCCCAACCGGCCGTGCAGCCTTGAGGAACTGCTCCGGAAAATTTCCACTTTCTGACCACATCTTTTTTCCCAATGTTAGGGAGCTTCTGTGACTTGCCCAGTGCTTTCAACCTGGAGGTAGAGGACAAAACCAACCAGCTCTGTTTGTTTGCAGCGGGAAGAATTTCAGCACAAGGGAGTTAAGAAGCCTGTTGGCCGTGGGTCGCAAAGCCAAGCTTTCCTTCCGCACTCCTGGGTGCTCGTAGTGATAGGAGGGAGTCTGTGCAAGCAGCGCGTGGGCGCTGGGGGGGGGACCTGGGCTGTAAGGAGGTGGATCCACATCCAAGGTAATGATGCTTCCCACCTCGTGGAGTTTTTGAAAAGATCTAAAGAAGCATAACATGACAAGTATGCAGCACAATAAACACCGTGCCTTTCTCTCCTCTTCCCTAGATCCTCATATCCCGATGAGGTAGGATTTAGCCAATTTATCCCCATTCTACAGATGAAGAAACTGAATGCAGCACTCAGAGAAGGTGATTTCCATAAATACTCAACAGGGGTTGTATTGCAGATACATCAATATTTCCCATCTCTGAGTTTGACATGTGTGTTCAATGGTCCAAGAAAATCAAGGTTGGGGGTAGGGGTGATGGTGCTAATTTCCCAGAAGCAATCTGACCTCTGCTCTTTGAAGTGTCACGAAATTGGCTGGAGACTGCTCCCGTCAGCAGCACTGCACTAGGCTGCTGAAAGCACTTTTAGCACCTGATTAAAAAGGAGCCTTATTTTCCTGAGCAATTACCAGCCTGCCTCTCATGATCTCATCCCAAAGACAAGGAAGAAGAATGACGGAAGGCTGGCCTCCTGATGCTCACCCCACAGAACACTGAATGGCCTGGCCTCACTGGTGTGTGGGATGTACCAGGCAGGGCTTGGGCTGCGGCGGCCAGAGCTGTAGGGCAGCAAGTAGTGCTCGCCATGGAGGTAGACTATATCCTTTCCAGCTCCGATGGAGATCCTGCTCTGACCTGCATCCAGCCATGACCTGGCTCCTGGGGGAATGAAGCGAAAGGAAGAAAGGAACTAGGCTGATTTGAAATCCTCCTGTGGGGAGGTCATCCCTTTCATTTCCCAAAACAGCTCTTCCTGGGAGCACTTTAGCCTCAAGGTATATTAAAGGAAACAGAGACTCCTCAGGAGATAACTTCCTGCCCCAAACTACACAGCCAGGAGTTTAGCAAAAAAGGATTCAAACCCAAGCAGAGCCCTAAACAGCACACTGCATTACACCATGTTGCCCTGTAGCATCCCTGGGCTGCCTTTATGAGTAGCTAGGGGCTTGTGTTCACCTGGCCTTGCTCCCTCTGGTCTCACAGTGGGTAACAGAAAGTGTGCCCCACCCTGGGCATGGCTGAAGACTCCTGCCCCCATTTGTCCTGTAATTGTGTCACCCCAAGGGCACTCCACACCTGGTCTCAGTCATAACCAGGGCTGTCTCTTAGAGCTCATAGTAGCAAGGAGCCATAAAAAGGAAATACCCAGTGCTGCCAAAGATGTGGTCAAACAGGCATGCTTACTCATTGCTGGTGGCAGTGGAAAGCAATTTGGCAAGATGTATGCATACAAGCCTTGATAATGTGAATCTCTTTGGTCCACTAATCACACATATGCAAATATATCTTTTTTTAACATCTTTATTTGAGTATAATTGCTTTACAATGGTGCATTAGTTTCTGCTGTATAACAAAGTGAATCAGCTGTACGTATACATATATCCCCATATCCCCTCCCTCTTGAGTCTCCCTCCCACCCTCCCTATCCCACCCCTCT
>NW_021145560.1:22295-30882 GCF_002837175.3 Physeter macrocephalus
CCGGCCGTGCAGCCTTGAGGAACTGCTCCGGAAAATTTCCACTTTCTGACCACATCTTTTTTCCCAATGTTAGGGAGCTTCTGTGACTTGCCCAGTGCTTTCAACCTGGAGGTAGAGGACAAAACCAACCAGCTCTGTTTGTTTGCAGCGGGAAGAATTTCAGCACAAGGGAGTTAAGAAGCCTGTTGGCCGTGGGTCGCAAAGCCAAGCTTTCCTTCCGCACTCCTGGGTGCTCGTAGTGATAGGAGGGAGTCTGTGCAAGCAGCGCATGGGCGCTGGGGGGGGGACCTGGGCTGTAAGGAGGTGGATCCACATCCAAGGTAATGATGCTTCCCACCTCGTGGAGTTTTTGAAAAGATCTAAAGAAGCATAACATGACAAGTATGCAGCACAATAAACACCGTGCCTTTCTCTCCTCTTCCCTAGATCCTCATATCCCGATGAGGTAGGATTTAGCCAATTTATCCCCATTCTACAGATGAAGAAACTGAATGCAGCACTCAGAGAAGGTGATTTCCATAAATACTCAACAGGGGTTGTATTGCAGATACATCAATATTTCCCATCTCTGAGTTTGACATGTGTGTTCAATGGTCCAAGAAAATCAAGGTTGGGGGTAGGGGTGATGGTGCTAATTTCCCAGAAGCAATCTGACCTCTGCTCTTTGAAGTGTCACGAAATTGGCTGGAGACTGCTCCCGTCAGCAGCACTGCACTAGGCTGCTGAAAGCACTTTTAGCACCTGATTAAAAAGGAGCCTTATTTTCCTGAGCAATTACCAGCCTGCCTCTCATGATCTCATCCCAAAGACAAGGAAGAAGAATGACGGAAGGCTGGCCTCCTGATGCTCACCCCACAGAACACTGAATGGCCTGGCCTCACTGGTGTGTGGGATGTACCAGGCAGGGCTTGGGCTGCGGCGGCCAGAGCTGTAGGGCAGCAAGTAGTGCTCGCCATGGAGGTAGACTATATCCTTTCCAGCTCCGATGGAGATCCTGCTCTGGCCTGCATCCAGCCATGACCTGGCTCCTGGGGGAATGAAGCGAAAGGAAGAAAGGAACTGGGCTGATTTGAAATCCTCCTGTGGGGAGGTCATCCCTTTCATTTCCCAAAACAGCTCTTCCTGGGAGCACTTTAGCCTCAAGGTATATTAAAGGAAACAGAGACTCCTCAGGAGATAACTTCCTGCCCCAAACTACACAGCCAGGAGTTTAGCAAAAAAGGATTCAAACCCAAGCAGAGCCCTAAACAGCACACTGCATTACACCATGTTGCCCTGTAGCATCCCTGGGCTGCCTTTATGAGTAGCTAGGGGCTTGTGTTCACCTGGCCTTGCTCCCTCTGGTCTCACAGTGGGTAACAGAAAGTGTGCCCCACCCTGGGCATGGCTGAAGACTCCTGCCCCCATTTGTCCTGTAATTGTGTCACCCCAAGGGCACTCCACACCTGGTCTCAGTCATAACCAGGGCTGTCTCTTAGAGCTCATAGTAGCAAGGAGCCATAAAAAGGAAATACCCAGTGCTGCCAAAGATGTGGTCAAACAGGCATGCTTACTCATTGCTGGTGGCAGTGGAAAGCAATTTGGCAAGATGTATGCATACAAGCCTTGATAATGTGAATCTCTTTGGTCCACTAATCACACATATGCAAATATATCTTTTTTTAACATCTTTATTTGAGTATAATTGCTTTACAATGGTGCATTAGTTTCTGCTGTATAACAAAGTGAATCAGCTGTACGTATACATATATCCCCATATCCCCTCCCTCTTGAGTCTCCCTCCCACCCTCCCTATCCCACCCCTCTTCTACGTCTGCATCTTTATTCCTGTCCTGCCCCTAGGTTCATCAGAACCATTTTTTGTTTTTAGATTCCATATATATGTGTTAGCATACGGTATTTGTTTTTCTCTTTCTGATTTACTTCACTCTGTATGACAGTCTCTAGGTCCAACCACCTCACTACAAACAACTCAATTTCATTTCTTTTTATGGCTGAGTAATATTCCATTGTATACATGTGCCACATCTTCTTTATCCATTCATCTGTCAATAAACACTTAGGTTGCTTCCATGTCCTGGCTATTGTAAATAGTGCTGCAGTGAACGTTGTGGTACCTGACTCTTTTTGAATTATGGTTTTCTCAGGGCATATGCTCAGGAGTAGGATTGCTGGGTCGTATGGTAGTTCAATTTGTAGTTTTTTAAGGAACCTCCATACTGTTCTCCATAGTGGCTGTATCAATTTACATTCCCACCAACAGTACAAGAGGCTTCCCTTTTCTCCACACCCTCTCCAGCATTTATTGTGAAAGAGTGTTCTTCTTATGTTTTCCTCAAAGAGTTTTATAGTGTCTGGCTTTACATTTAGGTCTTTAATCCATTTTGAGTTTATTTTTGTGTATGGTGTTAGGGAGTGTTCTAATTTCATTCTTTTACATGTAGCTGTCCAGTTTTCCCAGCACCACTTATTGAAGAGGATGTCTTTTCTCCACTGTATATTCTTGCCTCCTTTATCAAAGATAAGGTGACCATATGTGCATGGGTTTATCTCTGGGCTTTCTATCCTGTTCCATTGATCTATATTTCTGTTTTTGTTCCAGTATCATGCTGTCTTGATTACTTTAGCTTTGTAGTACAGTCTGAAGTCAGGGAGGCTGATTCCTCCAGCTCCATTTTTCTTTCTCAAGATCGCTTTGGCTATTTGGGTTTTTTTTTTTTTTCCATACAAATTGTGAAATTTTTTGCTCTAGTTGTGTGAAAAATGCCAGTGGTAGTTTGATAGGGATTGCATTGAATCTGTAGATTGCTTTGGGTAGTATAGTCATTTTCACAATGTTGATTCTTCCAATCCAAGAACATTGCAAATATATCTTAAGGCAATAAGTCCAAATAAAAAAATCTTACCTATAAACATCTTCATCATAGCATTTCCTAAGGAGCCAAATACATTGAAATTCTATAATGTGGAATATTAAGCCATTAAAAATAATGTTTGATCTCGGATTGGAAGAATTAATATTGTTAAAATGGCCATAGAACCCAAAGCAATCTATAGATTTAATTCAATCCCTATCAAATTACCCATTACATTTTTCATATAACTAGAACAAATAATCACAAAATTTATATGGAGTCACAAAAGACCCAGAATTGCCAAAGCAATCCTGAGGAAAAAGAACAAAGCAGGAGGTATAATCCTCCCAGATTTCAGACAATACTACAAAGCTAAAGTAATCAAAACAGCATGGTGTTGGCACAAAAGCAGACATATGGCTCAATGGAGCAGAATAGAGAGGCCAGAAATAAACCCACACACCTATGGTCAATTAATCTTCAACAAAGGAAGCAAGAATATACAATGGAGAAAAGACAGTATATTCAGCAAGTGGTGTTGGGAAAACTGGACAGCTGCATGTAAATCAATGAAGTTAGAACACACCCTCACACCAAACACAAAAATAAACTCAAAATGGCTTAA
Source organism: Physeter macrocephalus (assembly GCF_002837175.3). Classification (NCBI taxonomy): domain Eukaryota; kingdom Metazoa; phylum Chordata; class Mammalia; order Artiodactyla; family Physeteridae; genus Physeter; species Physeter macrocephalus. The sequence continues at coordinate 25,776 of NW_021145560.1, forward strand.
AGACAAAAGTAAGACTGGACACCATAAAACTCCTAGAAGAGAACGTAAGCAAACATCTCTGACATAAGTCATAGCAATGCTTTCTTAGGTCAGTCTCCCAGGACAATAGAAATAAAAGCAAAAATAAACAAATGGGACCTTATCAAACCTATAAGCTTTTACACAGCAAAGGAAACCATAAACAAAATGAAAAGACAACCTACGAACTGAGAGAAAATATTTTCAAATGATGTGACCCCCAAGAGCTTAATTTCCAAAAGACACAAAGAGCTCATACAACTCAATAACAAACAAAAACAAACAAAAGAACCCAAATGAAAAAGTGGGCAAAGACCTAAATAGACATTTCTCAAAAGAAGACATACAGATGGCAAACAGGCACATGAAAAGATGTTCAACATCACTAATTATTAGAGAATTGCAAATCAAAACTACAGTGAGGTACCACCTCACACCAGTCAGAATGGCAATCATTAAAAAGTCCACAAACAATAAATGCTGGAGAGGGTGTGGAGAAAAGGGGACCCCCTCCCCTACACTGTTGGTGGGAAAGTAAACTGGTGTAGCCACTATGGAAAACGGTATGTTTCCTTTAAAAACTAAAAATAGAATTACCATATGATCCAGCAATCCCACTCCTGGGCATACATCTGGAGAAAACACTAATTTGAAAAGATACATGCATCCCATTGTTCATAGTAACACTATTTACAATAGCCAAGACATGTAAGCAACCTAAATGTCCATCCACAGATAAATGGATAAAGAATATGTGGTACATATATACAATGGAATCTTACTCAGCCATAAAAAAAGAATGAAATAATGCCATTTGCAGCAACACAGATGGACCTAGAGATTATCATACTAAGTGAAGCAGTCAGACAGTGAAAGACAAATACCATATGACATCACTTATATGTGGAATCTAAAATATGATACAAATGGAGTTATTTACAAAACAGAAACAGACTCACAGACATAGAAAACAAACTTATGGTTACCAAAGGGGGAAGAGGGAGAGGGATAAATTAGGAGTTTGGGATTAGCAGATACAAACTACTATTTGTAAAATATATAAACAACAAGGTCCTACGGTATAGCACAGAGAACTATATTCAATATCTTTTAATAAACTACAATGAAAAAGAATTATATGTATAACTGAATCACTTTGCTGTACAACAGAATCAAACACAACATTGTAAATCAACTATACTTCAATTTAAAAAAATGTTTCAGAAAAATTCATAATAACATGGAAACACTTTTGTTATAAAGTTTAATGGCAAAGAAAGTTATGAAATTGTCCAGATGGTGTGAACACAACTATGTTAAAAAAAAAAGAGTGAGTGAATAAATTGCACATGGGACTTATGGGTGGAGGTTTGTTTTTGTTTTTAATTTACAGACTTTATTTTTTATAGCAGTTTTAGGTTCACACCAAGATCGAGTAGAAAGTCCAGAGATCTCCCATACACCCCTACCCCACACAAGCATAGCCTCCTCCATGTCAACCTCCCTGGGCGGGTTTTTTTTCCTACTTTCTTTCACCCTCCCCAAATTGTCAAATTGTCTATAATGAGAAAAATAAATTTTGTTAGGGAGGAAGGAAAGATGGGAGAAAGTGGGGGGGCGGGGGGAGGCAAGAGGAAAGGCAAGAAGAGGGAGCCCTCATCCCAAAGGGAGAACACAAACGGGTTCTTAGCCCTTTCGATTTCCGATACACCTTTTTATTTCACCAGCTGTTGGAATTCCTCACCATTTAAAGTTTGTGACATCATTTCCCACGTCCACATACTTTCTCTCAGGGAGGAAAGACAATCTTAATGCTTTCTCAACCCTAAAACCATCCCTCAAACACCAAATTCAAGCCAGCCTTTGAGGGAAGCCTCTTTAGATCACTCTGCGCCTCCCTGTACCTTAGACAAGTTTTCCTATCGATGTTGAGCACCCCCTAACCTGCAGCCTTGGAGCCTGGGCAGATTCTCTGGCTTTACCACACGCACACGCACACTCACACACGCCTCCGTGGTGATGGGGAAAATATGACCTGCAATGTGGGCCTCCGGCCAGCAGGGGGCAGAGTGGGTGGGGGCCAGCACTGCCTGAGCCCCTCAGGGTCCCCAGTACCCAGACCAGAGAGGCACAGGCACGTTGAATGAATGAGTGGATGCTTCAGCAACCCGTTTTTTGGCACTCTTTGGAACTTTAAATTGAGAATGAGTTTTTCTGGGCAGTGATGGTGGAGTTTACATGCGTTAGATCACCCCACAGGAAGAATGGTTAATATCTAGCCTGCTTTGGTCTCTAATAGGTCATTCTAAGGGCCATTTCCACCCACTTGTGTGTCAGAGGAAAGAGGCCAAGACTGGGGATTGCCATCCAGACACCACAAGGCTCCTTTCCCCCTAGGGGCCTTGTTTCCCCAGTTATAGGATGAAGAAGTGGGATGCCCTCCAGGGCCTTCCCATGATGCTGTTCTATGACCCCATTAAGGATTGCTTGACTATATATCAAACTCTTCCTATTGAAGCATTTCCAAAACATGAGACATTTCAGGGATACATTATATATTTTTTATGTCATACATAATAACATCTACAAAGAATTCAAGGTGAGATTCTTAGAAAATTAGACCCCAAAACAGTAGAAATCAGTTTCTTGTTCTCTTTTTGGTAAGATGGTAATACAGAGTCTGATCCACAAAACTGTCTGCCCCCACCTCACACACACACACACACTTAGCCATGCACACACACACACATATTCACACATACACACACACACCCATACACATTTCCCATCATCACCACCAGCCCCCAAATGACTGTACGGTAAGTACACATGGAAAATTTCTAGGAATGGGACCACCCAATGGAACTTCAAAAGGAAAGGATGCAACTTGGATGTGAATTAGGAGGAAATGACACCAGGGAAATGGAGGCAATAAGCTCTCGATTGGGACTTAAAATAGAGGAAGGACTGGCTATTGTTGTCTTTCTGGGGAGGGAAGAACTGAGGGGTGAGAGGATTGACTTTTTACCCAGTACAATTACTAACAGCAACGAGGCATCTGGGCACTGCTTTCTGTTGCTTAAACAGGTGGCCTCGCCAAAAAAAGAGGCAAGGTCTGCCCAAGGGGCCTGTTTCTAGGACCGCAAATAACAGAGCACTCTCAGAGTCTGAGCTGCTTCTCACTTAGTGCCAGCCTGGGATTAAGTATGGAGCCAGCTCAGACTCCGGCCGAACCCCCCGACGCTGCGCTCCAGAGCAGAGAAGGCGAGCACCCAGCACCCCGCATGACTCAGACCCTACTCCCGGCCCTCAGGCGACTGACTGCACCTGACCAGGAAGTCCCTGACAGGAGGCCGCCCCTCAGGCGTCTCCAGGACTCAAGGAGAGGAGCCCCCAACAGGATGCCCAGCCTTCAGGTGACTCTGTGACGGGACAGCTGCCCGAGCTGTGTGGCTGACAGGGTCTTGGTGCTCTGGCCTGGTGTCAGGCCTGAGCCTCTGAGCTGGGAGAGCTGAGTTCAGGACATTGGTCCACCAGAGACCTTCTGGCCCAACGTAATATCAATCGGCAAGATCTCTCCCAGAGATCTCCATCTCAATGCTAAGACCCAGCTCCACCCAAAGGCCAGCAAGCTCCAGTGCTGGATGCCCCATGTCAGACAACTAGCAAGACAGGAACACAACCCTACCCATTAGCAGAGAGGCTGCCTAAGATCATACTAAGTTCACAGGCACCCTGAAACACACCACTGGATGCAGCCCTACCCACCACAAAGGCAAGATCCAGCACCCCCCCGAAAAAAATCCAGACCTACCCACCAAAACACAGGCACCAGGAATCCTACACAAGCCACTGAACCAACCTCACCCACTGGGGGCAGACACCAAAAACAATGGGAACAATGAACATGCAGCCCGCGAAAAGGAGACCCCAAACACAGTAAGTTAAACAAAAAGAGAAGACAGAGAAATACGCAGCAGATGAAGGAGCAAGATAAAACCCACCAGACCAAACAAGTGAAGAGGAAATAGGCAGTCTATTTGAAAAAGAATTCAGAGAAATGATAGTAAATATGATCCAAAATCCTGGAAATAGAATGGAGAAAATAAAAGAAACGTTTAACAAGGACCTAGAAGAACTAAAGAGCAAACAAACAATGATGAACAAACAATAAATGAAATTTAAAATTCTCTAGAAGGAATCAATAGCAGAATAACTGAGGCAGAAGAACAGATAAGTGACCTGGAAGATAAAAGAGTGGAACAGAGACCTCTGGGACAATATTAAATGCACCAACATTCAAATTATAGGGGTCCCAGAAGAAGAAGAGAAAAAGAAAGGGTCTGAGAAAATATTTGAAGAGATTATAGTTGAAAACTTCCCTAACATGGGAAAGGAAATAGTCAGTCAAGTCCAGGAAGAGCAGAGAGTCCCATACAGGATAAACACAAGGAGAAACATGCCAAGACACATATTTATCAAACTATCAAAAATTAAATACAAAGAAAAAATATTAAAAGCATCAAGAGAAGAGGCACAAATAACACTCAAGGGTATCCCCATAAGGTTAACAGCTGATCTTTCAGCAGAAACTCTGCAAGCCAGAAGGGAGTGGCAGGGCATATTTAAAGTGATGAAAGGGAAAAACCTACAACCAAGATTACTCTACCCAGCAAGGATCTCATTCAGATTCAATGGAGAAATTAAAACCTTTACAGACAAGAAAAAGTTAAGAGAATTCAGCACCACAAAACCAGCTTTACCACGAATGCTAAAGGAACTTCTCTAGGCAGGAAACACAAGAGAAGGAAAAGACCCACAAAAACAAACCCAAAACAATTAAGAAAATGCTAATAGGAACATAATCAATAATTACCTTAAATGTAAATGGATTAAGTGTTCTAACCAAATGACATAGACTGGCTGAATGGCTATAAAACCAAGACCCATATATATGCTATCTGCAAGAGACCCACTTCAGACCTAAGGACACATACAGACTGAAAGTGAGGGGATGGAAAAAGATATTCCATGCAAATGGAAATCAAAAGAAAGCTGGAGTAGCAATTCTCTTATCAGGCAAAATATA
>NW_021145560.1:31658-32693 GCF_002837175.3 Physeter macrocephalus
CACCTAAAGCAATTAGACAAAGAAGAACAAAAAAACCCCAAAGTTAGCAGAAGGAAAGAAATCATAAAGATCAGATCAGAAATAAATAAAAAAGAAATGAGGGAAACGATAACACAGATCAATAAAACTAAAAGTTAGTTCTTTAAGAAGATAAACAAAATTGATAAACCACTAGCCAGAGTAGTCAAGAAAAAAAGGGAGAAGACTCAAATCAACAGAATTAGAAATGAAAAAGGAGACGTAACAACTGACCCTGCAGAAATACAAAGAATCATAAGGGATTACTACAAGCAACTATATGTCAGTAAAATGGACAACCTGGAAGAAATGGACAAATTCTTAGAAAAGCACAACCTCCAAGACTAAACCAGGAATAAATAGAAAATATAAACAGACAAATCACAAGCACTGAAATCGAAATTGTGATTAAAAATCTTCCAACAAACAAAAGCCCAGGACCAGATGGCTTCACAGGCAAATTCTATCAAACATTTAGAGAAGAGCTAACACCTATCCTTCACAAGCTCTTCCAAAATATAACAGAGGGAGGAACACTCCCAAACTCATTCTACTCATTCTCATTCTTTGTATCAGGGTGAGGCCACCATCACCCTGATACAAAAACCAGGCAAAGATGTCACAAAAAAAGAAAACTACAGACCAATAACACTGATGAACATAGATGCAAAAATCCTCAACAAAATACTAGCAAACAGAATCCACCAGCACATTAAAAGGATCATACACCATGATCAAGTGGGGTTTATCCCAGGAATGCAAGTGTTCTTCAATATATGCAAATCAATCAATGTGATACACCATATTAACAATCTGAAGGATAAAAACCATATGATAATCTCAATAGATGCAAAAAAAGGTTTCAACATAATTCAACACCAATTTATGATAAAAACTCTCCAGAAAGTAGGCATACATAGAGGGAACTTACCTCAACATAATAACGGCTATATATGACAAACACACAGCCAACATCTTTCTCAATGGTGAAAAACTGAAACCATTTCCTCTAAAATC
>NW_021145560.1:32717-75000 GCF_002837175.3 Physeter macrocephalus
CAGAGCCTGTGCCCCGCAACGGGAGAGGCCCCAACAGAGGAAGGCCCACATACCACAAAAAAAAAAAAAAAAAAAAAAAAAAGACCTCTATGCAGAAAACTATAAGACACTGATGAAAGAAATTAAAGATGATATAAACAGATGGATACATATACCATGTTCTTGGATTGGAAGAATCAACACTGTGAAAATGACTATACTACCCAAAGCAATCTACAGATTCAATGCAAACCCTATCAAACTACCAATGGCATTTTTCACAGAACTAGAACAAAAAATTTCACAATTTGTATGGAAACACAAAAAAAACCCCGAATAACCAAAGCAATCTTGAGAAAGAAAAATGGAGCTGGAGGAATCAGCCTCCCTGACTTCAGACTATACTAAAAAGCTATAATAATCAAGACAGCATGATACTGAAACAAAAACAGAAATATAGATCAATGGAACAGGATAGAAAGCCCAGAGATAAACCCATGCACATATGGTCACCTTATCTTTGATAAAGGAGGCAAGAATATACAATGGAGAAAAGACATCCTCTTCAATAAGTGGTGCTGGGAAAACTGGACAGCTACATGTGAAATTAGAACACTTCCTAACACCATACACAAAAATAAACTCAAAATGGATTAAAGACCTAAATATAAGACCAGACACTATAAAACTCTTCGAGGAACACATAGGAAGAACACTCTGACATAAATCACAGCAAGATCCTTTTTGATCCGTCTCCTAGAGAAATGGAAATAAAAACAAAAATAAACGAATGGGACCTAATGAAACTTAAAAGCTTGTGCACAGCAAAGGAAACCATAAACAGGACAAAAAGACCACCCTCAGAATGGGAGAAAATATTTGCAAATGAAGCAACTGACAAAGGATTAATCTCCAAAATATACAGGCAGCTCATGCAGCTCAATATCAAAAAAACAAACAACCCAATCCAGAAGACCTAAATAGAGATTTCTCCAAAGAAGATATACAGTTTGCCTACAAACACATGAAAGGATGCTCAACATCACTAATCATTAGAGAAATGCAAATCAAAACTACAATGAGGTATCACTTCACACCAGTCAGAATAGACGTAGAGAATGGACTTGAGGACACGGGGAGTGGGAAGGGTAAGCTGGGACAAAGTGAGAGAGTGGAATGGGCTTATATACAGTACCAAATGTAAAATTGATAGCTAGTGGGAAGCAGCCACATAGCACCGGGAGATCAGCTGGGTGTTTTGTGACCACCTAGAGGGGTGATATAGGGAGGGTGGGGGGGAGACACAAGAGGGAGGGGATATGGGGATATATGTGTACGTGTAACTGATTCACTTTGTTATACAGCAGAAACTAACACACCATTGTAAAGCAATTATACTTCAATAAAGACGTTAAAAAAAAAAGTATGGAACCAAGGATTGAGTATGCATTGTTTCACTTAATCTGTACAAAAACTGCCAGGTCGATATCATGAAGCCCACTTTATAGAGAAGAACACTGAGGCAGCGGGTGGATCAAGAACATGCGCACACCCACAGATCTCATAAGAGGCCCAGCTGGACTCTAAAGCCAGATGCCAGGTGTTTTCCCTTCTTTGACTACCTCGCAGTCCCCTTTCATGTGGAAGGGTTGGGAGGGGTGTGCAGGGATGGCCAACATTCCTTGGAGGAGGTGGAAAACATTCCCTGAGGTCATAGCTCTGCCTTGAAGTCTCGCTCCTCTTTCAAGACCAGCCACTCTGGAGGTTTCCTCACCATTCTGGGCTGACCTGGCATTTCGACAGCAATCTCTTTTAAAATGATTCCTGAAAGGCGTGGCCTGTGTCTGGTGGTTTGATCTCACTCCAAATTAAAGCTATGGTTAGTGGCAATGCCACTTTATGGCGTCCATGGTTCTCCCTGATGCCCTGGGTGGTGACATCATTTTCATGTCTGACTTGCCTACTTATGCAATCCTTTGTTTAAAGAGTTCTTCCTCTTTAGTGTAATTCAGAATCCTAGAATCTAATTGGTGGAGCATTTTGTTTAGGGAGTGGGGAGGGCTATCTTTAGATGAAGGATGATTTGTGTGTTTATTGGCCAAATATACTCTAATTTAGGTGAAAGTCATGTCTGGGTGGTACATATTTCACTCCTTCCATTCTTGGCTCTCCACATCCCTTGCAGTAAAGTGAGAATCCTGCATAAGAACCTTCTGAATTCCCGCTACTCTGAGGTCCGTCTTTATAGACAGGGGTCCCTGGATCCAGAGTCTGGAACCCTGGTCTTGAGTTCCAGTCCTACCCCTCGTTTCACTGATTGATATTGGACAAGTTATGCTGTCCCTCTGGGCCCTGGTTTCCCAACTGTCAAACATGGGGCTGAATGAGGTAGTGTGTAAAAATGCTTTGTTAAGACCCACGGTTGCAGGAGAATCCCTTGGAGGACTTGTAAAAACAGACCTTTCTGGGCCCACCTCTAAGAGTCTCTGATTCATTACAGCCTGAAAATCTGCATTTCCCACAAGCTCTGAGATGCTGGTCCAGGGTCCACAATTGGAGACCGTCTGGCTGAGAGGAAGGGGTGTGCGGGAGAAGCGCGTTATCATGATGCCGGACAGGGGTCTACAGCCAAGGGAAGCTGCTCCCCTCACCACCACTCTGCACGCTGCACTACACGGCAGTGTTTTTCCTAACTCCAGATAAAGATCATCTGGGGTTGCTTGTTTCAAAACAAAACAGATGCTTTGGCCCCCAACCCAGACTTACCGAATTAGAAGTTCCAAGGGAGAGGCCTGGTAATCTGTACTGGAACCAGCCTCCATACTGGTCTTACCATCAGAGGTGATTGGGAAACACTGCAGTTAGTTCCAGATTGCAAAAATGTTATGTGAAGGCAAATGACCCATGTCCCCTCTGAATGGAGATGTGGATAATCAGTGACAGGTTCTTTTCCACAAGGAAGAAGTATCCCCGAGCCTAGTAATGAATACACTGTAAGGTCTGGAAACCAGACCTCAGGGGTTTCTGATGGCATCAGGGCAAGTGACAAAGAAGACCTGAAGTGGACTTCAGTGTGGTCCTCATCACCAGCACCAGGAGAAACCTGCCCCAAACAAGGCACTCATCCACTTCTACGCAGGCAGCTATGTCCCATCTCTGGTCCCTAAGGATCCCGCACCAAGGAAACAATAGCACAACTTGAAGTCGTGGTTCCCAGCCTGGTTGCACATCAGAATTACATGGGAGGTTTGTAACCCTCCCCTATGTATGGCTGAGCTTTGCCCCAGACCAATTTACTCAGAAGTGTGCGGGGTAGGATGCAGCCTGGCAATGTTTAATGTTCCACAGATTATCACAGCGCACAGCTAGCGCTGTATTAAAGGGAAGACACCACCACAGTTTGCACACCTTCCCAGGATCTTGAACAGATATTTGGACATCCGTGTTTATTTACAGCAGCACTATTCACAATAGCCAAAATGTAGAAACAACCCAAGTGTACGCTGATGGATGAATGGATAAATAAAATGTGATAAAATGGAATAATATTCAGCCTTAAAAAGGAAGAAAATTCTGATACATGCTCCAACATGGATGAACCTCGAGGACATGACGCTAAGTGAAATAAGCCAGTCACAAAAAGATTGGATGATTCCACTTACATGAGGTACCTACAGTGGACAAATTCATAGAGACAAAAAGTAGAATGGTGGTTGCCAGGGGCTGGGGGAAAGGAAATGGGATATTGTTTAATAAGTACAGAGTTTCAGTTTGGGATGTTGAAAATGTTTTGGAGATGGATAGTGGTGATAGTTGCACAATAATGTGAATGTACTTAATGCCACAGAATTGTACACCTACCAATGGTTAAGATAGTACCTTCTATGTTATATATATTTTGCCACAATTTTTTAAAATCACAACATTAAAAAAAAAACTGCCATTTTGTAGAAACAAGTAGGGTCTCCTCCACAATAAAGTAGATTGTTTCTGAACCAAATATAAGAGTCAGGGCTCTTGCTAAGGGAAGCAGGACAGGCATGAGTCAGTTTTCAAAACATCTCCTACCAAAGGCACCAGAGAACCCAAGGAACATGCCACTCCCTTCCCAAACACAGAAATAATCTGCTAGGGAGAACGTGTAAGTGAAGAACGTTGGTCACAGAAGTTCACGTATCAATGCTGGGTACACATTTACAGTGGTGTTGCATTCATCGACCCCTTAGTGCTTTCATTCATTCATTTGCTCTTTCACTGTATAAATGGCACCCAGGCACGGGGGGCAGGGAGAAGCCTGAGAGCCCAAACTACAGCCTCTACCTTGGCAAGCTCCCAACCCAGGAGGTCCTTTTAGGGAGAAGCAGCCCAGTGTGGGGTAAGACAGAAGAAGATGGAAAGGGGGAACCAGGGAGAGGAGAGGCCCAGACCTTCCACAGGCTGTTTAGGAGCAGTGGGACGGGGTGGAGGGAGGAAGCTCCCTGCGGGACCTTGTCTAGGGACTGGCTCCCGGGAAGCCTGAGGCTGTGTCTGCTTCCCTCTGCAGCCCCTGCGCTGGCTCAGAGACCCAGCCTAAGTTGCCCTGTGACATGTCAGACTAGGGGCTAATTTTGCAGGAAGTACAAAAGAACAGCACAGTCTGGGCTTGGGAGTGAGTTACAAATGCAGAGGAAGCTGTCCACACCTACTGCCCTGGGGGGCCCAGAGGAGGCCACAGCTCTGCCCACCACTGGGTTCTGAGATGCCTCACTCCTAGGAGGAGGCATTTGGGGTGGACGGCCCCTCTGCACTCCCATCTCTCTTCTAAGCCAGCGATGGATGGTTTTCATTTCATTCCGATTGAACTGCGAGACTAAACTGGGCCCAATTTCTGATCAGCATGATTTCTCTCAGGCTTGCTCAGGGAAGACAAAATCCATTCAACTCCCGCCTGCTCCCCTATGAGAAGCACTGAGCTCTCCATGGCAGCAAGATGGCAGCTCTGGAGGGTAGAGACTCATTTTATGTGGATCAGTGACTGGCTTACTGTAGGTGCTTAATAAATATTCAATCATAATAATCTTAATTACTGGATTACATCATGTCTGTCTTAAGGTAGGATATAAATAAATAATGCCATAATAATAATGAGGCTCTAACAGAGGGCTGCTCAGTTTGAGTTCCCACTTCTATGCAGGCGGTTTTAATAAATTTGGGTGGATTTCATATTTCATGAAGACATATCTGCTCACAGCAGGTAAATGTTTCTGAAGATAAGCCTTATTTAGTATTAATGCCGGCAGAACACTTCCTGGTTTCCTAGTTTATGTGCTCTTCAAGGTTTAATTCAACTCAACGTGGCACCCAGTTCTGTGAGTGTTTGAGGGTGTCTGGTGGCAAGGAGGGTGGTGGCCAGGGTGTTCGGGGTCCGGCACCCCAGTTGGCTGTAGGGGAGATGTTGAGAAGCATCAGCTATCGCTCTCCAACACAGCCTAAGCCATCCCCTGCTCAGAATGGAGTTGCAAACAGTCCTGACAGGTTACGTAAATGGTAAAGTTAGCTGGTGGCCAGCAGGATGGCGTGTGCCCTGTCTGAAGGGGCAGCCCTGCTCGGCCCCAGCTCCTGCAACCCAGTGGTGGCCGACCTTCCATTAAAAAGAGCCAGAAATGCCATTGTAAGCAACTCATGCAGCTCAATAACAAAAAAACAAACAACCCAATCCAAAAATGGGCAGAAGAACTAAATAGACATTTCTCCAAAGAAGATATACAGATCGCCAACAAACACATGAAAGAATGCTCAACATCATTAATCATTAGAGAAATGCAAATCAAAACAACAATGAGATATCATCTCACACCGGTCAGATTGGCCATCATCAAAAACTCTAGAAATAATAAATGCTGGAGAGGGTGTGGAGAAAAGGGAACCCTCTTGCACTGCTGGTGGGAATAATGTAAATTGATACAGCCACTATGGAGAACAGTATGGAGGTGCAATCATGATTCTCAGTGAAATATTTTCTCTGGTTTTAACAATAAGCAAGCTTTCTAGAGTTCAACACTACAAGTTATTTTTTCCTTTTAAGATGTGATCGAAAGGTAATATGTCTTTTTCATTGTTTACTTCCATTATCAGGTCCATTTTTCGATGGCAGCATTCGATGGCTGGCTTTGCTCATTTCTATGGCTGTCTGCATAATTGCTATGATCATCTTCTCCAGCTGCTTTTGTTACAAGTAAGATAATTATTTTGATGCAAAATATTTTGTTGAATATTAGATATAAACAGTTGTTCTTAAAGCCAGTAGGCAGAAACCATTGACAATGTATTTCAGGAACCATTAACTTGTATTTTCTGGTTATCTCCTTTAATTAACTATATTATAGTTTCTTAAGGGAACAGAGGACCTTACTACTAATCAATTAATTGGACACTACATTATACTTCTTGTTATGTTCATGAGTACTTAAGATATTCTTATTTATAGAATATTGAACTTTCTTATATCTAAATTTAAAAACCTGACCCCATATATGCACTACCAAATGTAAATTAGATAGCTAGTGGGAAGCTGCCGCATAGCACAGGGAGATCACCTCTGTGCTTTGTGACCATGAGAGGGGTGGGATAGGGAGGGTGGGAGGGAGGGGGGCGCAAGAGGGAAGAGATATGGGAACATATGTATATGTATAACTGATTCACTTTGTTGTAAAGGAGAAACTAACACACTATTGTAAAACAGTTATACTCCAATAAAGATGTTAAAAAATAAAAAAAAAAAGAGCCAGAAATGCCATTGTCACCCCCAAATCTCCCAAATTTTAAAGGCTGCTAACCAATCCAAATTCTTTTAGAGCAAAAGCCTCCTGCAGCCTTTTGGGTCCCATCGGACTACAGACGGCACTAGGTGACTGGGCTCTGGAGCTGAGAGCAGGGGATGTTCAAGGAAGGGAGTGTGCTGCTTCCTCCAAGAAAGCCAGAAAAGAGTCAGAAAGCCCCTGGTGGACTTCTTGGGCACCCCAGGTCTGACACCAGCTCTGTTATCTGCCGGACTCGCCATGTGCCTTCCATAAGTCGCCAAGACCCCACTCCCTCTGCAGGAAAGTGGAGGATGACAAGCCTGCTGAACCCTCCTCCGAGGGCTGCACAGAGAGCCAACGCCCCATAAAGGGGTGGCGAGCCCTCTGCATACCAGGCGGTACCATTCATGCCAACAGAACTCCAACTAGTAGATGCTCATGAAGTCGTGCAAAAGCCTCACAGCTCTATGCATCTGGGTTTCTGGAAGCCTCTGGAAGCTTCTGGAAGCAGAGCTAGTCTTGGGGAGTTGGAACCCAAACGTCAGATAGTGAACCTGGAGGGGAGATGGTGACTTGCAGAGCTGCTCATCTCAGAGTGTACAGTCGGGCTCTGTCCCAGCCTCCCAAGGCTCCTGAGCCAGTCCCGGTCCCACTGTGGGTATCTGCTTCCTGCTCTGTGCTCTAAAACCGTACAGGAGAATGCAAAAGAACCTCTTCTGATGGAGCTGGGGAGCAGGGAGGGGTCTTGACACCCTCCATTCCCCCTAAGGAAGCCAGAGCTCTGATGGGATTGAAGGTACATGAGCTGGGCAGCAACCCCTACCCGTGGTTGTGAGCTCACCCTCCTCCCCCCTCCTTCTGGAGGCCCGAGGTGACCCTCTGCCGCTAAAGCAATGCCTATAAAGGGACCTTCACACGTGCAAGGGTCCAAGAAGCAGCTTTTGCCCCAGACACGGTCATCACGTCACAGCACTGGCCACTGGAGAGTGACTCCGCAGCCCTTGGGAGAGAGTAGACAGCTCCAGGCTTTCTAGAGAAACTTCCCCTGCACTGAGTTATTTTTAGCCCCCATCCCATACATCCATTCCAGGGGTGTTAACATCACTGGTGAAATTAACCACCCACCTCGGCCAGGTGAAGGTGGCTCCAGCAGGGTGTGTGGGGCGAGGGAACAGAAAGTGTCTCACTAAAACTCTGGACTCAGGTTTCCCTGCAAGTTGGTCCAACGATAATCTCTTGTCAAATGTAGAAACAGGTTTCTTCACCCTGATGCAAATCATCTCCGTGAAAAATGCACGATCATAAAAAAAAAAGGAAAAATCAACACATGCATGTACTCTGCTTATGAAACAATATTTGTAGGTTTTAGGTATCTTCTTACCTAATGCTTGGTGATATATTATTTGAGAACTCTTTTTCCCACAACTACATTTTTACAGTTTTTAAAAAGTTTTTTCATGACTATGTACACATTTTTACATTAATATATAAACTCCATTTTTTACTAGGTTACTTAACACTCTTCTATCAATATTTCTTATATTTTAATGTATTCATTTTTAAGTGTAGCCTTAGACAACCAAACTCTAAAATTGGACGTTTGTTTCTGATGCTTTGTGTACCTGCCAATATTTGTAGAGTTGTTGGCCTCTCTGAAGCCACGTTATATCAGATAACCCTAAGTGAGGTTACGAGACAAACTGGAGTCTGAGGGACGGGCCAGGCAGGCCCAGGTGCCACCTCCTCGGCCATGTGTGCCTAGGGACAGTCTCAGGTCTCGCCCTGGCTCCAGCAGAGCCTGCCAGTGTTCTCTGGCTCCCTGCTGAGTCTCTCTCCTTCCCGGGAGCTCCCATCTCCCCATAAGCTCGCTCTGACCCTCATTCTCTCCTTCCTGCCGCAGGGAATTTTCTATTTTTTTAAATTATGGAACATTTCAAATGTATACAAAGGTTCAGAAGATAGTGTAACAAATGCCTAACTTCAAAAATATTGTTTCATATACTCCAGTCCATTTCCCCATATACTGCATTACTCAGAAATAAGTCCCAGATGTCATATGTCATTCATAAATATTAGTGTAGGTCTTGCTAAATAATAAAGCTGCTTTTTTCAAATACCATTATTACATCTAAAACATTAGCAGTAATCCCTGAATATCATCAAATACCCAGGCAGCATTCATACTGGCCAAGTTGTCTTATAAATGTTTGCTATGGATGGTTTGTTGGAATTAAGATAGAATGAGGGTCTGTGTATGGCATTTAATCACTGTGTCTCTTTAGTGTCTTTTAATCAATCGGTCCCACCTAATTTGATTCCAATGGTTTATTTGTTAAAGAGATTGGTCACTTGTCCTATAGAGTTTTTCACACCCCAGATTTTGCTGATTGCTTCCTCATGGTGTCATTTAACAGTTTCCTCTGTTCCTTTTATTCCTATAATCTGGTAGTTAAATCCAGAGTTAAGACGCTTGTTCTGATTTAGGTTTGGTTTTTTGTAAGAACACTTCATGGGTGTTGTGTGTTTTTACAGGAGGCCCCTTGGGGATCATTGTCTTGGTCATTATTTGTCAGGGGTTTGAAAAATGATAATATTCTAGTTCTACCCTTCCTTCTTTATTAGAGAAACTCTCCTTCATTCATCCCTTGGCTCTTTGGACTATTTGGTAGAGTTCATACAGGAAAGTCAGGTGAAGTACTTGACTCTGTTCAACTTTTCAGAAGGATGAAGCTGCTCCCTGCATCCTCCAAGGAGACCACGGAGGGTTTTTTAAGTTGTTTTGTTTTGGTTTTTTTCAGAATCATTATGAACTCATGAGTTCAAATATATCCAGTGTTTCAATCTATTGTGGATTTTATTTGTACTGATGTAAACTGCTCCATCTGTTGCTGGTGGAAACTCTTCAAGGTCAGCTCCTTAGTTGTTTTGATATCAACCCAGGCATCTTACTTAGGCTGCCTGCCTTTGGTGTGACAAGAGGTTTCAGACTCTTACACATTTTCTGCTCCAGATAAGAGAATGTTTGTTCTTTTTAACTAGAGCTTATATTCAGAGACAAAAATCTTGGTACAAAGGAGAGTCATCGTTATGATGTTACTGTTTTTAGGTCTTTTCAGTAGGAAATACTTTTCTTTTTTTTAAAAGAAAGTATATCTTGATTTTACAATTTTGTATATTTGATTTTACACTTTTGTATATTTGATTTTACACTTTTGTATATTTGATTTTATACAATCTCTTTACTTTATATTGATATCAAATATACAGGTACTGAGTTTTACTTACCATTTTGATTTTATATCTGCAGCTCTTTTCTCTAACACTAAAAAAAAATCTTGCTTTCTTATGACATTAACATACTTCCTAGTTCACTTTATCTATATCTACCTACATTTCTGAGAATGACTTAAGATTTTACTTTACAGTTAATTTTATGTTCAGGTATATCCTCCTTATGAATGTTAAGACAAACTAATGTATTTTTAAATCATTTGAAAAATTCCCCTTTGTGAAATTATGCCCCCTACATATTAGGTTCATTTGTTTCATTTCGCTGTCAATTTTTAGGGCCTGCCTTTTTTTAACTTTTGGTTTGGTTTAGTTTGATAATTAGGTAAGGGGCTGACATGGCTCCACGTCAAATCTACCAAACAAGGCAGACTCTGAGAAGTCTAGCTCCTACTCTCATTCCCACACCTGTGCCCTCCTGTCCCCAGAGGTAACTATTTCAGTTTGGGGTCTATTCTTTTATTGTTTTCCTTTAATATAAGAAAATACATATAAATGCACACACATTTGTATCTTCTACTGCTTGAGTAAATGGTAACATAACATGAGATACCATGTTTCTCCCTCTTGCCCTGGGAATTGCTCCTTACAAGTATGGAGAGATGCCCTTTGTCCCTTTCTACAGCTGCGTAGTACTCCACTGGGGTGTCTCCTCTCACCACCTCCTCAGCCCCAAGCTCCCAGATTTTACAATCACTGCAGACCTGCTCTTGCCCACCTACCAACCCTGATATAGGCAAGGCAATCAGAATTATAACAGAATAGCTTCATCGGCCTGTTGTACCCATTCATGTGTAGTCCCTGTGCTAGGCACTTGCCTCATCCTCTTTAACATTTTCAGCAGTCATCTGAAGTAAGTAACAAATGCAAGTTTGAAGAAATCAAATCACATGCCCAAGGTCACACAGCTGCTGATCTGGGAACAGAACCCTTACCTCCCTGAGGCCAAAATCTACATTCTTGTCTGTTTCGCTTCTCACACCCTCCTGGCTGTGCCTCCAGAAGTTCTGTGTGGCTCTGCCAAGCATCAAACAGAGAAGGAGTGGAAATGGATCTACGTGGCATCTGTGACCCACACCAAACGCTTCTGGGAGGCAAGACCTCAGAGAGGCAGCAGGGCAGGATGGGAGCCTGCTTGGGCTGAGCAAATCCCTGAATCCAAGCCCCAGCCTCACCTTCTCCTGGTTCTGTGACCTTGGACCATTTATTTACCTCCTTGTGGCACAGCTCTCTTACCTGTAAAGCTAACTCAGAGATACAATGAGGATGAAGGGGGAGGAAGAGTGAGAAGGCACCCAGTAGTGCCTGAGGCACAGTGAGTGCTCAGTAGATATTTGTTGAATCAACTTGACTAAGAAGCAGCTCTTGAGTAGCCGCTCCCAGGGAATCATCTATAGCAACAGTGGGAGG
This sequence comes from Physeter macrocephalus, assembly GCF_002837175.3. Lineage (NCBI taxonomy): Eukaryota > Metazoa > Chordata > Mammalia > Artiodactyla > Physeteridae > Physeter > Physeter macrocephalus. The sequence continues at coordinate 44,174 of NW_021145560.1, forward strand.
GCAGAGCCAACCCAGCTCATCCACAGCAGGTGTGTTTTCTTCTCCAAGTGTGGTCCAGCAGCATAAGCTGCTGGACATAAGCATCATCTGGAAACTTGTTAGAAATGCACATTCTGAGGGAAGGCCCCAGCAATCTGTGTTTTCACCAGACCTCCAGGTGATTCGAGAACCACCGCTCAGAGAAAAGCCCAGCAACCTGAGTCCATAATGACAGGGAGAGGGGTGAGGCAGTAAGGAACCTAACCTCCAGAGTTACCCCCTTCATTCACTAGCACATAGTGGGTGCAGAGGAGAACAAGGAAGATAAAGATTGAAAGTCTTACTGCAGCTTGCATTCTGGGGAAGATGTAGACAGAGCATAAACCCAGGACCAAAGAACTGAGATGGTTTCTGTCAATGATCAGTGCCATGAAGGATATAAACAAGGTGGCATGACAGAGGCTGAGGGTCTTTAGATGGGATGGTCAGCTCTCTCTGAGGAAGTGACCCCGAGCTGCCGTTTGAATGGGGAGAAGGAAGCAGCGTGTAAAGATAGGGGCGGAGCGCTCCAAACACAGAGTCAGCAGCTGCAAAGGCCCTGCGGCAGGACAGAACTGCATACATGAAGAGGAGCAAGGAGGCAAGTGTGGCTGGAGCCAGTGTGAGTAGTGATTCTTACCTTGTTCCTTTTCTGAGGTCAAAACAGTCACACTACTCCTGGGCCAGAGCGAAGGCAGGACAAACAAGAGCCTTCTTCTCCAGGTGCTGCTGGGGGGAAGGGAGCAGGCAATGCCTGGGTGTGTAGAACAGCAAGAGGGCTCACTTGAGTGGGCTTTGTACCCCAGCCCTGCCTCAAGATCCTCCTCCCCCAGAGCGAGGCTGCTCTGCGTGATTCCTCCATTACCTCTCTGCACCGTAGGGAGAAGCAGTTCTTCCAGGAAGGCCCTGTTTCCATGGCATTTTAATGATTATGGCACCAGGGGAAGAAAAAACGCAGTCTAGGGAGACTGGGACATCGGACTTTGAGACCAGCTCTGCAACCAATTACATAATTTGGGGCAAGGGATTTCACCTCTTTGACCTTGTTCAGCATCTGGAAATAGAGACGGGCATGGCTTCCTCCCAGGGTGGTTGTAGGCATCAAAATACACACAGGGTACAAGACAGCTAGCCCAGCATCCAGTGGGTGCTTGAAAAAGAGCAGCTAACACCATTGTCTTCTTCATGAGCAGAAAGTTTAATTTCTTCAGATCCAGTATTTTACAGATAATGGTAGAAGCAAGTAGCAACAACAATACAAGTGATCTAAGAATACAGAGTTCCTGTCTGAACTCAGAGCAGTTGATGATGGAGAACCTGAGACATTTCCACCATGAGCACATCAGCCCTGATCCCAGGAACCGACTGGCCTCACGGCACACTGAGGCCTCATGGCAGTGAGGGAGAGGGCCCGTGACCAGGAGAAGAACTAGCCCAGCACTGTCCTAGAGAAACAAATGTGTCATTTAAAAATTGCTGGTAGCCACATGAAAAATGTAACAAGAAACTTGTGAAAACGATCTTAACCGTATATCTTATTAAAGCCGAAATATTCAATGTGTTACCATTTCAACACAGATTCAATACAATCCTCAATGCAGAATATGACTAAGAAGATATTTTATATTCTTTTTTTTTTTTTGTACTAAGTCTTTGAAATCCAGCGTGTATTTTACACTTGCAGCACGTCTCAGCTCAGACCGGCTAGGTTTCCAGCGCTCATTAGTCACACGTGGTTGATGGTGACGGAAGTGGACAGAGCGGCTCAGGAGTCTGCACGCGAGGCCCCTGAGCCAAGTCCGTCCCGCCCCTGACTTTGTACAGCCATGGGAGCTAAGAATGGTCTTTACATATTTAAATAGTTGGGAGTGGGGGAATCAAAACCAGAACATTTTGTGATATGTGAAAATGATACGAGATTCAAATCTCTGTGTCCATAAATAAGGTTTGATCGGAACGCAGCCCCAAGTCTTCGTCTACAGACCATCTCTGACTGCTTTTCACAGCTGAGTGGAGCAGTCCTGACGAAGACAATCTGACCCACGAAGCTAAAAACATGTACTCTCTAGCCTTTTACAGAAAAAGTTTCCTGGCCCGTGCTGCAGGGAGTAGAGCACACCTCCCCCAGCCCCTCCTGACTCGTTTCCAGATCCCTCCGTGGGGAGAGATGACTCACGGACACTCCAGATGCACTGGTGGCCATCGTCCCAGCTGGTCACAGTGATTTTGTTGGTGTTTGGGAGTATTTTAATAAGGTGGATTTACTTCATTTTCCCAGCACAGGTTCTGTTTCTTTCATTTAAATCTGTCATTATAACGTCCTAAGCCAAGAGTCCTGAAGGAAAGGCTTCAAGGAGAGCCTCCAGACTGGGTAGCCCTCCGTTGACTTTCACAGCCACCAATCTGGCACCAGGTTGGTCAGATGGGGTGAGCAGCAGCCCTAAGGAAGGGGCCTCAGTGACCTGGGCCAGTGGGCTGTTTTCTAGCTGCGAGTTGCAGACAGGGCCCCCCAAATAAACCCAGCCCCTCTGAGCTAGGCACTGGATGTGCGTTATCACGCACACCCCTTCACATAGGCACTAACTCAGAGCTCCTGGCAGGGGGATCCATCTGAAGGAGGGGTCCAATTAATCAGGCCCCTCAGCAGGTGAGAAGTGTCCTCCTGCAGTGACACCCCATTCTGCCATCAGCCCTGAGGACAACCTTTTACTGTGCTGACAGGTACAGAATCTCCTCAGTTCCCATAACAAAGCAGTAGCTAAAGAGGTGCCCTGGCCAGACTTTACTCTCTCCCCAGAGAGACACAGGAGAACAGGTGGGTGGAAAGAGGCCATGTTCCCTGGACTTAGTCTGGGAGAGTTTTTTGTTAGGGAGGGTGAAACAGAGACGTATAGTCCAGACAGGCTGGAGAGCAAACCCTCATCTGTATCCTCAGTGCCAACATGAGCTGCATGACATCCAGAACCTCTGCAAGCCTCCGTTTTCTCATCTGGAAAGAGGGGGCATGAACAGTCATCACATATAGCGAGAAAAGAAATCAGATAGTGCCTGGCAACATAATGGGTGCTCGGGAAATATCGGTTCCCCCTCTCTTAGCTTTCCCTAGCTCCCCGATGGGGAGCAGTTCACGGGGATAGAGCAAAATGGTACTGGCCCCTAAGCTAGAGTGTACAGTGTGTAGGTTAATTTACGTAAGGGCTCAGAACAGAGTAGGGCACAGAGTAAAGGTTTTGTATGTGTTTACCGGCATGACTATTTTGTTGTTATTATTATTATTAAGCCTGGGAAATGCACCAACCTCCTAAAGACGTTTATGGAAACAACTCCTAAAGAAGGCCGAGCAGTGGTGAAGAGACCTCTGACAAGCAGCTCAACAAAACCACATGGCAAGCGTGGAAGAATCAGAGGAGTTGCCTCATGTTATTTGCAGGGATGTGAACTTCAAACACCCAGCACCAGAAATTGGCCTGAAGGACCCATTCTACATTGCCCTCCTTACCAGCTTTTGAATGCTTCTAATTAGTACAGAGGCAGAACAGAGCAGATCTGCCACAGAATTAAATTAGCCAGTATCACGCATGTCCAGGCAAGAGCGAGGCCATTTTCACCCATGCCGTGAGGCAGCTGGGCAGCTCCCACGATGCTCCAGAGGTTCTGCGGAGAGTCAGAGCCAGTGAAGTCACTGCAAGGTGGGGGACACTGCAGCACGCCGCCTGAGGACAGCTTTATTTATGCTCTTGCAGAATGTACAAGCGGGTCTTGTTTTTCTGGATGGTGAGGGAGCCGGCTCACATAGCGTTCGTGATTCTACATTTAGAATTGTGTCTTCATTCACATTCTTTCCATGCAGCTCACAGCTCCTGGACTGGAAGAGAGTGGTCACTTTGCCTGGGCCCATCCCCCGGAAAGACGCCAGCTCTGGCTCATGCAGACCCTGAGCTCCTGGTGGAGCTTGGGCTGAGTTCGCTGGCTGTGTTTTGTGCCTGCGGTGGTCCATGCCAGTGCCCCGCCAGGAGCGAGCCACACGTGGTGTCCGTGGCACAGGGCAGGTGGAGGCACATTCTGGGAGAAATCAGATTCTGCCGTGGTCAGCTGTGGTCAGGCTAGCTAGACAGTCTTGGGCCAAGCTCTGAGGGCTCCTGCTCCCAGGACAGCCTCTTGCCAGGTCAACTGTGTTTTATTGTTCTCTCCCGACCCCTCCTGCTGACATCATTGGCAAAGCTGCCAGCCACAGCCCTGCCCCCTGAGTGTTCTCTGGACCATCCTTATGGTTTTCTTTTCTCAGTCAGTCACTTCAAGCAAACACCATCAGCGCCTGACACACAGCAAAGCTCACCGCTTCTAGGATCCTAAGCCAGACATGAGGTCATGTTCTCCACCTGTGAAGAATTAAAAGTAAGCTGGGGAAGAAATGTTGTGAGGAGTGGGAGGAAAGGAAGTGAGGAAAATCAGGGGCCCTGCGGAATCATTTCAGCTCAGGTTACCTGCGCCCCAAAGCAAACTCCTCCATAAAATGGGATTTAGTAATGCAACTATTCCTAAAATCTGGAACAAAATGACTTGGGTCAGAGCAGATAACATACGAACTGGCTATAAATTTACTTCAACATGTAATCGGAAAAAAAATTAGAGCATCAAATCCATGATTTCTCAGGTATTGCTGTTGACCAAAGAGCTCTGTTTTTTTAAAAAGTAAGTCAATTTAAATTCTCTTTATAGAAAGATAAGTAAACAATAGTACAGATGGTTGAAGATGTGGCAAAAATCATGAAAAAAATAGCAAGTAAATAACTATCATTTGAGAAGCTTTGCAATATAGAAGCATATCCGTGTACATGAGCTCATTTGATCTTCAACCCCACAGAACACAGGCAATCTGTCCATCTTAGAGACGAGTAAACTGAGGCACAGAGAGGTTAAGTGATTTGGCTGGTGTCAAATAGCTAGGAAATACAAGGGGCCAGGGCTCCAAATTCTGTTTTGTTTTTGTTTTGTTTTGTTTTGTTTAATGCTGTCTCATCTCTCAGATTGATCTACCAGTTTGGCTAGTGTTGATTTTGACAAGCAGGGGAGGTAGGTGGGTTGGGTAGAATCAAGGGGTTCACTTTGGGTCTCCCTCAAATCACCTCTGAGTGCTGATCAGTGAGCAGGTGTCCCTACAGCCAGGTCCTAAGTTCCTAGGGCAAAAGGTAAGTATTGAGGCTTCCAGAAGGAGGAGGGGCGGGATGTTCTTGCTGGTTGGGGGTCTGAACCCTCCATCTACAGGGCAACAAGGAGCTGTTCTTTCTAACTTGTTTGAACTGAAGTGCATAGACCCAGCTCCCTGGGACCCTGGCCACTGGTGGGTTCAAGGCTGGAGGTGGTGCCAGGCCTTGCGCTGGGGCTAGAACTGAGGTTGCTGGCTGTGAGGACCCCCTGGGGTAGGCAGGGCAGTCTACAAACAGGTACGGAGGTACAGTACGATACAGACTTCCAAGGGCTTTGGGCATCTCAAAGAGCAGAGCACCTGTCTGGGACTGGGCACCTCTGCCTTCCCAGGCCATGGGGCAGGGGAGCATGAGAAAGGATCTTGAAAAGAAAAGAAAAAAAACCTCCTGCATTAAAACTCCTGTGTCTGGTAGTGAGTGGACTCTTCCAGGGTCAACTTGGAGAGGGTAAAGAGGGCATCCAGGAGCTGGCCCGGCATGAGCAAAGGCAGAGGGGTTGGCAAATGTCTGGGGGTCTGCAGGCAGTTTGGGGAGCAGGTGACCCCAGGCCAAGACAGGAAGTGGCCATTGGGAAGGCCGATGTACGCCCACCTTGGAGCTGTGGAGGGACCAGCCCCTCCCAGAGACGGAGAGGGGAGCTCTAACCTGGCAGAAAGGGGTCGGTCCACTGGCACTTGGACCTTGCAAACAACCAGACCTGCCATGGCCAGGCTCATCAAGTGGGCACTTACCTTGCCTCTTCTCTGATTATTTCATATGCTTCTGCAACTGTCACCCTGAAACCCCAGGCTGGCCTTCCCCCAGCCTGCAGCTGGGCGTGTTATTTTGCTCCAAAAGCACAGCCCAGTACGGCTCCTTACTCTAGGAATGCAGGCTGCGGTCCTCCGAGCCGATGATGAAACGGGCTATTTCTGCCCCAGGGCATCAGCAGGCCTCCAGGCGCTGGCTCCAATGCACACGATATCGTGTTTTTAATGTTTCCCTAAACAAATGTTTTCCTTCGCACCTCGGGATATTTTTATTTGAATCTCAGTGCTGGAATAGTTTTAAAAACCTTTCTGGACTGAAGCTGGAATCGTGGTTAGGGTCTGGCTAAGAGGCAAGCAATTTCTCACTCCCCAAGTTATCTATTACCCGTGGCCGATCTGGATGTAAAAATAGCTGCTGAGGCTGTTTGTTTAATCTGACTGTTACTTGACACCACGCGGGTGTTGCAGTGGGGACTGTTTGCCTCTTCCCCACCAAGAACACCATTTGGTTTCCCCCGACTGGGTCTCTATTTAGGTGCGCTTCCCGAACTTCCAGTGTCTGGCCAGCTTCTGGTCACTGATTTTCCTCAGGTGGGCAGGTTTGTGAACAATACGAGGTCTGGGTCTTGAATCCATTCCCCTCTATCTTTGGGCAGTCTGGCTGACAAGGGAAGAAATTTTGGCTGCTGGGCTGAGCCGGGCTGCTGGAAGAGTTAGGGTTCTGTCCGGTTCCTGGGAGGCCTGAAGAGCAAGCCGCCGGGACTAGCGGAGAGCGGAAGGTAGGGTCAGATGCTTGTCTGGTTCCCTCGTGCAGGCTGGGAGGCTCAAGCTCCGGCCGGCGCACAGGGATGTGCACTCTGCACCGGCGGGGTTGGGATGTTGCTCTGTGCCAGGGCGCTGTGCAGGCCGGTGTGAGTGACCAGGGGCATGTCGGGGGCTGAGTTTCTTCCGTGCTGGGTGTGCCGTGGTGCTGGATTGCCGTGTGGATTATGAGGGAACGGAGTACATGGTATAGACGTGTGTGACTTTGTCCTTCCGTGCATCTGTCAGGGCGCTCTGCTCCCACATGGCTGAGCGGGTACAAGCCTTGGGTGTGCCCAGGGCACTGTGTTGTCAAATGGGGGCAACCCCACAGGTTCTATGGCAGGAGACTGGCTCTCTTGTGTCCCCCAATGCTGCACCAGGCAGGATCCTACCAGCTGTAACAAAGAGGACAATGGGTCATCAGGATGTTCTGGCCCGTGGGCTCTGAGAGCATGTGTGGCCTCAACAGGGAACCCGCCCACAGACTGTGTGTTCTCCCACATCCCAGGGGTCCCCAGCCAGACTCCTGCAGGGTGGGCTTAGCCAAATCTAAAATCATATCTTCTTTTCCTCGTGGAGGAGAACTGATCATTGAGAAGAACAATATTGAATATGTGTGGAAATCTAAATAGCCTTTTAAAAATTATTATTTAGGACTTTATAACACCCCCATGGATATTGATAATGGAAGAGGCTATGCATTCGGGGGGCAGGGGCAGGGACTATATGGGAAATCTCTGTAACTTTTACTCAATTGCCCAATTTTGCTGCAAAGCTAAAACCGCTCTAGAAAATAGTTTATTAAAAAAAAAAAAACTAAATTTATGGATCATTTCTTTGAACATATCTAACCCAATTATAACAAACAATATTTGAAGTAATATTTTTAAACCCCAAATTATAGGAGTCCTGGAGAGTAGATTAAGCAAATGTTCACATTAAATGAAGTCTGATTTTCCTGCATTTGCATTCCCTTTACTACAGTGGTTGGTAAACCAGGGCCGTGGGCTGGGCTCCTGGTTTTGTAAATAAAGTTTTATTGGCACATGGCCATGCTCGTTCATTTACATAATGTCTACGGCAGCTTTCACACAACTGTCCAGGCTGTGTGGAAGGCAAAAGCAAAACATTTACTATGCAGCCCTTTACAGAAAATGTTTGCTGACCCCTGTTGTACATGAACTCTCCTTGAGATGGGTCCATTTGGTGCACACACAAACAGCAGTGAACGTTCTAGCTTGTACAGCAGCCTGTGAGCTGGACCCTTCAGGACCCGTGGCTGGCTCTGGAGCTCCCTGCCCCTTCTCTGGGCCGGTTTTTCCAGTCTAGCTGGTACAGGAAATGTTCAGTTTGCCCCTGGGAGGATTAGCTTTGCTGTGGAGTGTGGCCTGGGCTGAGCAGGGCAGATTGTGCTTATCGGGGTGGTTTATAAATAGACGTCTCCGGGTGACCCAAGTCCAGCATGCGTCTGCCCCTTGGTCTTCGGGAGGGGAAAAATTGTGCCTGCTCACTGGTGACCAGAAGCTCGTTGGGATGGGAGCACCCGTGCCCGCTGGGAGGAAAGCCGAATGCTGGGTCCTGGAAACAGAGGGACTTGGATCCCCTGGGAACCCAGGAGACAGAGGTGTGCGGAGGAGGTAGGGAAGGCCCGATGGCCCCGAGTCCTCCTAGGAAGAGTATGTCCACCCCGATGTCTTTTCACTGGGACTCCAGAGAGTGACCTGGTGTTTTCTGCTTTTTGCTCCTGACCCTAAGGAAGCCCCGGAGACCCGTACAGAAAGGGGAAGCTCCACATCTAGAATTAGCCCTATTCCTCCAGGCTATGCCAGAAATCTCAGTAACAGAAACCCACTGGCCAGTGGAGCCAGGCCTGGGCCATCGTCCTCCTTGGCTTTCAGGCCTTCACTCCATCTGCCCAGGATTACTGGAGAGACGAAAAGGGCTTTCAGAGAAGGCTGCCTTGTGGAGACACACAGTGCTGACATTTCCCAACAGGCTGCAGTGGTCTTGGTTTTATCTCCATCTGAGGGTTTAAATCACATTTCACCAGATCCAGCCAATCCAGAGCCCTATAACTCAATCTTATGTCTCATTTCATTAGTTGGGAAAACCCGAAACACCTCTTAGTTTCTACTTGATCCCAGGGGTTGCAGGACCTGAACTGGGGGTGCGGGGGGAGGGGGAGGACAAGGGATCGTTCAAAGCCTTGGATCAAGGCCCCAAAATGGAACATGTGGAGCACTGCTGAGATGTGTCACCCCCAACGTAAGTCATCGCTATCATTCTGGAACATTCCCTGGAGGGGGGCTGCATGTGTGAGTACTACGTGACAGCGGATGTCAAGGTTGAGACAGAGTGGGTTCACGGCTGGCCTAGGTCCCTAGGCTGAGGGCAGAAGGAGGCTTGGTGCGAAGCGTTTTCCCTTCCGAGCTGCGGACGCCAGAGTGTTTGGGAATCTGAGTGCAAGGGGCCAAAGAGTCAATGGACCATGAATGGCTTTCTCCCCAGGACCTGATAGACCTCTCTTTCTCATAGGAAGGGGAAAGGGACCCTTCTGGACCACAGCCCATGAAAGTGGGGAGAAGGCCTTCCCTATATCCTCCATGCTCTGCTTGGGCCTCCCTGGAGGCTCCAGGCTTGGCCCTCCCTGAAGACTGCACAGCAAAGGGCTTCCGAGCCTACGGAGATGCATGCTCCTGCTGTCAGCGGGGGTCCTTGGTTCTTTTGGGCCTCTGCACTCTGGTTGTTGTTCCCTGGCCTCAGTGGGTCCCTTTTGTCCCTGAATGGCCCCTTCCCAGGTGGGCTTGAGCTGCTGAGGAACTTCAAGGCTGAGCTAAGAGAGGGATTTCATTTCAGCCATGTCCCATCTTAAAGCCTTCACCTGAAGCTTAAGGAAGGCAAGGGGAGAGAGGAAAGTGAGATTTGCTTGAGCAACCCAGGGCTTTCCCTACTCCCTGCCCGGTCTAGAGGCTGGTTTCAAGCCTCTGAGCCCTGCCTGCGATGGACAAGTCATACTGGAGCTGCCCCTTGGCTTACCCTGGCTTGGGGCAGCCTGGCCACATGTAGCACCACCAGCTCGTCCCTTCCCCTGGCCCTGTCCGCCCCTCTCTGTTAGCCCCAAAGGCTGCAGCGATCAAGGGGTCAGAATTCAGACCCACTGGGCTAAACCCATGGGTTCAGAGCCATTTCTCACCCTCAGTGTCCCACCAAGTTCATCACGGCAATCTGGCTGCGTTACTCCTCTATACAAAACACTTACATAGATCTCTGGTTTTATTCTCACATCCAGCATGCAAGGTTTCCCCAGATTAGTTCCAGTGATGGCCTAGGAGATGCAGGCATGGTTTTCGAGGGGAATGCCCTCCATACAAACACCGAGGCTGCTAAAGGTCAGCTGATGCCCATTCAGAATGAGGGGACTGAGCAGTTTGCTCGGGCACAGACACCAGACAGAGAGGGCAAAGGTACAAGGTGGTTCCGAGGACAGGGAAGCCTCAGGGGTTCTGGGCAGTCGCTGCCTCGCTTCTCTCTCTCTCTTTTATGTTGGGGAAAGGCAGTCGTCCTTGTGACCCTGTGCCCTGGCCCTGGCTTGAGCAGGTTGCGTGGTGGGGATGGTAACCACACGTCCACAGTTGCTAGGTGTCAGTCACCTCACAGACACGAATTCACTGAGTCCTCCCAAGGACACCAGGAGGCAGGTACTACGTTAGTCTCATTTTACAGGTGAGGAAGCCGAAGCACAGAGAGGTTTTGTAATTTGCCGGGGGCCCGCTCACAGCCGGTACAGCAAAGAACGACGTTCAAGGAGGTCTGGCCTCAGTCTAGGCATTTCCCACTATGTTATACCGGCCCCGTCTGGGGATTAGAAATGAGGCAAGCGACATTTAGTGAGCACCTACTATATGCTTTACATACATGAGCTCACTCTGTAATTCTGTTGGCCGGTGTTAGTACCACAGTGGTAGATATGGAATTCCTTCCCAGCATGGTCTGTTTCAAAAACTCAAGGCCTCTAGCAGTGGAAGCTTCCATTTATTGAGTCCCTACTCTGTGTCTCTTCTGGGCTCTTGATATTTTTTACCTCTACCCTTCACAACCACCCAGAGAGGTAGGGATAGTTACAGATGAGGGAAGGGAGGCTCAGAGAGGTGAGGGAACTCGCCCAGGTTGCACAGGGCTAGGAAACGGGAGCATGGTCTGACTCTAAACTTTCCAATCCCCTCTGCTTGGTGCCCAGGCTGGAGCCAGCTGGGTGCCTGTGCACAGACTGGCAGCAAACTCCCTCCCAGCTGACTTCAAGCAAGCCCTGCCGGTGAGATCACCCCCTTCCCGCCTCCTGGACCCTGCAGCTCGCACTGACCTCTGCCTGTTCTCCCCTCACAAATGACTGTCCCTTGGAGAGGGCGTATTCCTGATTGATCTCTGCACCCCACACATGCACGGCCTGCCCAGAGCCAGGCCTAGAGCCAGGCAGGCACAGCCCAAACCACCGTCGTTGACAATATGAGCCCCAAGTGGCCCAGGTGCCTATGACTTGTCAGTACAACCTCCCGGAAAGGGGTCCAACCTCCAATTGCTCAAAACCTAGGGCAGCGGTGCTCCAAGTGTGTGGCCCCAAGACCAGCAGCGCCTGTATCCCCAGATGCTGTGGCCCAGCGCCGATTTCCTGAGTGAACATCTCTGGGGTGGCCCAGACCTCTGTTTAACAAGCCCTCCAAGGCACTGTGAGAGGCAAGGACCACTGACTTAGGAAAGAAAGGGGAGACAAGATTTCTTGTTGCTCTCAAACACAGTACAAGATACTCCAAGAAGCTGATAATTTTTCCGCTTCAACTCATTGTTGAAGCCATTGTTTTAAATAACATTGCCTGTTGAAAGAGCATTTTTCAGTTTTAATTTTTAGAAGGATAGCCTGGATGGCCATGTCTGAATTCTCTTTCTTGCTGCTGTAAGCACTCCATGAGGAATTCATGAAGAAGGAGGGATGTTTGTCAGTTCCATGACTGTGTCCCCAAAGCAGGGAAGTTCTCTCTTTCCTTCCCTGGAAGAGTTGGGTTCACAGCTGCCACATGGGTTGGAGAAAGGACAGCTGTCATCTACCAACCAGCCGTCTCCCTTCTACGTCCCAGCCTCCAGCAGGAAGTGAGGAGAAGGCCAGAGAGAGCAGGGCTCTGCTGTGTATGTGGGGTTGGGGTGGTGGTAGAGATTCCCAGTGGCTCCCTGGGAGGCTCCTCCTCCAGCCCAGATACACATGCCTTCCTGGTAGTCCAGGGACAGGGAAGAAGGCACCCTGCTGGATGCTCCCACAGGACGGCCACTTCCAGCAGTTGCCTTCTCTAGCTTTACTGAAGCAAATGCTCCTTGGTGGGAAGAGGAGGGTGTGGGAGATGGAAGAGAAGGTGCTAGGAGAGAGGTCTCCACCCCTCCTTACCCTGCGGGGACACCATGGCAGAGGGAAACGCCCGCCCCATAACTCTCTCTACTTTAGCTGCACAAGGAGGGCAAAACCGTTTGGCACAGAGATTTGGCTCTGAATCCGGGCTCTGCCTCTCCCTGGCTGTGTGACCTTGAGCAAGTTCCTCAGCCTCTCTGCCCCTCAATTTCTCCACCTCAGATGCCTTTGGCACGGGCCCTATCTAACTTGCCCAGTGGTTGTGACCACTGAGCGAGATGGCACGTGTGAAGTTCACAGCAGTTAGCAGGAGTTGGGTAAACAGTGCTGGCTGGCTCTTCCAGCTCTGCTTCTCCCCCTTTGCCACTCAGCCCTGTGGTGCCAGTTTACAGATGGGGAAATGGGGTCCGTAGATGGAGAGGGAGCTCTGCAGCCCCTCTGCCTTCTCGTGGTTCTGGGAGCCCTCCCTGGAACCTCCTCTGTCTGCCCAAGCCTGGGACACCCCAGGGCTGCTTTGCAGGGGTGCCCCTTCCCATATGGCCTGGCTCTCCTCCCAGGGGCTAGAGAAAGGATGGTTACTAAGGGACACCCCACTCCCAGCAAACCCAGGTGCCTCTTCCTCTGGGAGCCTCTGAAGCATCCTCCTCTCTGGACAAGGCTCTCCAAAGCAGTGTCTGGGCCATCGGTTACAGTTGTCCCTGCAACACCCACTTCATCATCCACAGGGGCTTCCTCGAGGACCAGGCTGCTGGATATGCCTTCCTATCAGCCCCAGGTTACAAAAACAAGACTGAGGCTCAGAGGCATTGCGTGATTTGCCCGAAGTCTAACTGATTCCACAGCTCTTAAATGGAGAGTCAGGTGTCCCTCAGTGCGGGGCAGGGCAGGCTTTCAAGGGCTTGGCCCATCAAAGGTGGACTCCCGGGTGGAATGGGATGCAGGGGATAGAAGACCCCCTGTAGCCGTGGGTCTTAAAATGAGTGCCAGGGAGCCCTGAGGGTGAGAACCAGGAGTGAGGGGACCTGCAGGGCGCCCGGGGTGGGGTGGTGCCGAGCAGAGGGTCTCAACCTGCAGCAGGCATTTCAGAAGCTCCTGGAGGCACCTCTTTAAATGCAGGTCGCAGGGAGCCTCTCCCTCTGCAGCAGCCTCAGGTTCAGGCCCTACATCGCCAAGTATTAAACACCTCTGGACTCGAGGTCTTCCTCTGTAAAGACCAAGAGTGATTTCTACCTCAAAGGGTTGTTTCGAGTACTGATTACATATTAAAAAATAGGAATCAATAATACTGGAGTCTCTCAAGTGTCTCTTACGCCAGGTGCTCCGTAAAAGGGGATTTCTTTTACTCATTCATTCAACAAATGAATGGCCCTCTGTTAGGCCCAGGTACTGTACAGGGACTGGGGACACAGCACTGAAGCAGAAAGGCAAGGCCTGGCCCGTGGACCCACCACCCAGGCGGTCTCCTCCCTTCCCCACAACGTGAATCTGGTCAGACCCTGCCAGTCGCTGCGTTTGGGCCTTGGGTCTCCATTTCTCCATCCAGATGAGAACCCAGTATCACTAAAAATAGGGCAGCAGCAAACAGAGCCTGATCAGGAATGCCTGGAGATTCTGGTCAAGGACAGTTTAAAAAAAAAAAAAAAAACCACACTGCAGACTCCAACTCATTATTGGGTCCTGAAATCACTTACTACATTGCAAATGGTATTTTTTTTTAATTAAAGACTACAACAGAATAAGATGAAAATATCAGAGTGGTACATTTAAGCAGAGTAGGTTTTGCTTCGTGAATTTTCCTTGTCTTATATAAATACATGTCTCTGAGCTCGCTGTAGGCTGTGATGTAGATGTATTTCTTACCGTGTGTTGAGGGAAGAACAGGTGTGGAACCTCTGCTCCTGTGAGATATGTAGAGAAAGAGCGTGCACATAATTCCCTTGCTGCCCAGGGGCGTGCGTGCGGGTAAAATTCAGGGTCAGGATGGCCGGGGCTCAATGGGCTCGCTGGGCCTCCTTCTGGTGCAGGTGGCCCCCTGGCTGGGGGAGAACCCAGGACCTGATGAGTCCAATGGCTCCAAGCATCCGGAGACTTTCAAGCAGTGGCTGCCTCGGGGACCAGTTTCATGACCATTCCTTAGCTCAGCCCGCTCCAGCGTGGGGAGCAGCCCCAGGTGGCTGGGGTGGCAGAACTGGAGTTGATTTTTATTGTCCCAGTTTCGCAGGTGTAGGTAGAGGTGAAGTGACTTGCCCAAAATGACACTGCCTTGGATCAGGACTTCACCCAGGTCTCCAGCTCTTTCTACTGCCCAGAACTGCCTGGTTGATTCCTATCTCATGTCAGTTCCTACTGTTTCCAGAATCCAGGGCAGGATGTTCCTGGGAAAGGTGGAAGGGATGAATGAATGAGTGAATGAACAAACAAAGGATGCTCCAGAGACTCTCTCCTAGCTTCTGTAAAGCAGTTCTCAGCCAGGGGTGATTTGGCCCTGGGGGCCGTGGCAAAGTCAGTGGTGCCGAGGCTGAGAAGCCCTGTCATCAATACACAGGGGCAGATCTGTAGCTCCATTTTACAGATGAGAAACCTGAGGCTCACAGACTTGCTGTAAGTTAGCCAAGGTTGTACTCAGCGAATGCAGAGCAGCACTGGGGCCTGGCCCAGATCCCAGTGCACTCATTTCAATGGCCCCTGTGTTTCTGAAAGAGCTGCATGTCCCCCTTCCGGCAGCTGCCCTGCCCTGGCCTGGCAGTGGTGTGGACTTCGGGTTGTGTCTAACAAGGAGGCCGAAAGGTCACAGGGCTGAGCATCGAAGCCATTTCTTCCAGTTTGGCCCCTTCTCATTTCCCAGCCTTTCACCTCTCCGTCAACTTCCCTATGACCCTCCCTGGGCAGTGGAGCGTGACCAGCACTCACCTCAGCTCCAGGAAGGCACAAGGGAGGCGAGGGCAGAGTTGTTTGTGGTCAGATCTCTTCTGCTCCTATTTTACCTTTGATGGCAGCATAGATGCTCTTATAAAAGTAAATCGGGGGCTTCCCTGGTGGCACAGTGGTTGAGAGTCCGCCTGCCGATGCAGGGGACACGGGTTCGTGCCCCAGTCCGGGAAGATCCCACATGCCGTGGAGCAGCTAGGCCCGTGAGCCATGGCCGCTGAGCCTGCGCGTCCGGAGCCTGTGCTCCGCAACAGGAGAAGCCACGGCAGTGAGAGGCCCGCGTACCGCAAAAAAAAAAAAAAAGTAAATCGGGGCACCTCTAAGCCCACAAGAGGATCCAGTGCCCCTTGTCCAGGGGGGCATCTGGTCCCTGAGGCTGGTCCCCCAGCATCTGCAGAGAGCTCCCAGTGGAGCAGTGCTAAGAAGCTGGGCAGTGTTGGGCCTGAGCTCCTTCCAGTGGAAGGGAGTATCCAGAGATGGCATTGACCAAGTCCAGCCCGTCTGGCCACCAGGAGCTTTAAGGAGTGATCCTCAGCAATGCCCAGCCATCAGGAATGGTCAGAAACAGTGCTGCTGTTAGCTTTTGTGGAGTGAGACCCTTGCCCAAGGATCCTTATAGAAGCAACTGCAAATTCGATGGGAGCCTGCAGCATTCTGAGGCTCCAGGAGCTCATGTGCACGCCTCGTCCCAACTCTGTTTCGGACGCTGAGTCGTAACAGAAATCAGCCATGGAAATCGGTCAATGCTACAAAGCAGGGCTTTGGCCCCAGAGAGCAAAACATTGCTCTGTCCCCCTGGTCACACAATTATGAAACAGGAACGGGACCCAGAAGAAGCAGGTTGCTGGGTCCTGGAGCCCAGCCCATCTCTTTATCCCTCTCCTCCTCTCCTTGCCTCCATGCCTTGCTTCTCTGCCTTCCTCCCACAACTTGGTCCCCTCCCTGAGTGTGTGATGCCAGGTGCTGGCATCTTCCTGTCCTGGGGAGCACTGGTTGGATCAAATCCAACCTTCCTTGTGCCAGGCTCCCTGGTCTCTAATTCCAGACACAGCCCCAGATCTGGGCAATGCTCAGAGGCTCCTGAGGAAACATCCCATCCAGACACAGTGGACCAGGGACCCAGGCAGGAGGTGGGAGTCAGGCTGGGCTGAGCTCTAGAGAGAAAGCATCTCTGCCCCCGAGCTCTCTCCCAAGGGCAGCAGAACACCAACAGCAGCTGCAGCTACAGCTCACAGCCAGCTCTGTGAGCCTGGCAAGCCCAGGCAAGCTGATTTCTTCAGCCACATCCCTGGGATGTCCTGGACTCCTACATGCTGCAGGGTTTGGAGGCCCCCTGTACACGTGATGTGATTCAGGGGGGATTCAGACACATGCCAAGCCAGCGCTGCTGCCGGGGCCCCCGGTGCTAACCAGCCACGTTCCTGGGGTTGGATGAAGGCGGCCTTGTCCTCTCCCAGCACATGGAAGCCTCGGGGTCCATCTGAGAACCCTTGCCTTGCCCAGTCTAGCCCATAGGTTGGGGCCATTTAAGCGAGGCCAAGCCAGGATGCAAGCAGAACCCCCCCACCCTGGGGTGCCAAGAACCAGACCAGTGGAGCCAAAATGGCCAAACCAGATGTGTGATGACCTGTGCACAAATCAAAGGTGCGTTTTACATGTATAAGAGGCACTACCCAGTGGAAACTTGTCTAAGGCAATATGAGTGTGGCCCAATGCCATCCCTCAGTTCATTCCAGTTCTACAGGGAGAAGGCCCAGGTCAGCCCTGCCTCGGCTGTATCTCCAGCACTAGAACGGGGTGGCACAGAACAGTTGTTGAGTGGCTGGATGCATAAAGGAGCTTCAAGTGTGGCTTCTGAGAGCCCATGTTTACCTCTATTAGAAGATAAATGAACTTGAAATTTCTGATTTCCAAAAGTCCAAAGGAGTTGCAAGGACAGAGCGATCATTGCATTGGGAGAGAGCTGGGAAGGAATCATCACGGGCCAGACAGTGGGGTCCTGAAGCCAAAGGCAGGTGTGATGCCAGCTCCAGCACTCTATAAGGGACAAGCTGCCCACGTAGCTCCAGTCTCCCAGCCATAAGGTGTTAAGTGTTAGCGAGGAATGAATGAGGACAGGCACATGCCCCAGTGGCCCTGGACACTTGACACGAGTCTGCGCCCGTCTCCAACTGAGGAAGTTGATTTTGCCATGTAAAATGTAGGACACAGACAAAGACGTTCCCTCTGAAACAGCAAGCGGGAAGGCTGTTGGAAATTGCACAAGGAGGCCAAGAGCTTGGCCCAAGACGGACCAGCAGGGCACACGTCCAGAGCAAGGTACCTACCCGGTGTGGGGTGGGTGGCAGAAGCTGTGCGTCCAACGTGTGTGCATTCACAGGCTGGAACAAGCTGGCTGTGTTTGGTTTCACTGCACCAAACCACTCCTCAAGGCAACCCCAAGTCAATGTCTCAAAAAAACACCCAGAAAGAGGAGGGAAAGAATCAGTTCCAATTTGTCAGGCCCTTCTGGGTGTGATAAAGCCAACCCCTGTCATCTCCACCAGCTTCCTGCTTCACCTTTACTGAAAAGTGAAAACACCATTCAATTAAGGTAATTAAATCCACCCAAAGAGCTAGAGCTCAAAAACCACACTACAGGCAAGCGGTCAAACCCGGCAACGAAGCAAATCTCAACAGCTTCCTGTGCAAAGGCGGGCAGGGATGCGAGGAGAAAGGAGGGGCCTGCTTAGCAGCCGGAGAGCATCCCTCCCAGCTGTGCAAGGACCGGCCACCTGAGCCTCCCCAGACAGGAGGGACCCTGTGCTGCCCGGTTGCATTGTTAGTTCTATTCCTTTGGTTGTCGTGAAAAAGCTGAGCTGAGAAGATTCTTGGGAGGTGAATAGAATGATAAACCCTCCTTTTCTCCATCAATCGTCAATTCTCCCTTGAACTCCAGCCCAGGAGCCCAGGACACAGCCTTCTGTGCCTGAGCCCAAGGACCAGAGGGGTGAGGGTTTCATCCTGGAGAAAGTGTGGGGTGGTCAAGTGGTGAACCGGAGCTGAATGCCAGCCCCAGTTCTCTTTTCTACATGCTGTGTGACACTGAGCAATATTCTGCCCCTCTCGGTGCCTTTTTTTCTCCACCTAGAAAATGGTGACAATAAGACCTGTTGAGCCCATCCCACAGGGGTCATGAGAATCAAACAAGATAATGGATCCCGGCGTGTGTCTTGAACCGCAGGGTAACATGCAGATATGAGTCATCCCAGGATTGACTTGCTGGATTGGCTTCCTCTGACTGTGATCCACTATGGGTCCTAAAAGTTGGTGAGGACCTCAGCTTGCCAGATAAAAAACAAGATTTCCAGTACAATTTGAAGTTCAGATGAACGGTGAGTACCTGTTTTTAGGATAAGTATGGGATGATTAATTTGATAGAGAAATTTGACTAATACAAAGTATAGCCCAAATATGGGACATACTTATACTAAAAAATGTTCATTGTTCTATCTGAAACTCACATTTCCCTAAGTGTCCTGTTTATTAATTTACTCAATCTGGCAACCCGGCCATGCCAGACCACCAACTGCTACCTCCCTTGCTGTGTCCTGACTCCAGGACCACCCGGGCTGGGGTCCCCAGCCCAGCTCTGTCACTCAGCAGCTGTGTGACATGAAACATTCTGAGGCTCCATTATCTTGTCTCAGAACTGAAGCTGAGAGTGCGCAGCCGCAGAGAGGAATAAGGAGCTGGGGCCTCCATGGGGCACCAGTCAGGGCTCTGGTTCTGTGGGCCCATCACACTTCCTCAGCCCCGGGGCTCAGATGAGTAGCTGTGTGTGGCAATCTGGATCAGGGTCCCCTGGCCACTTCCTGTCCTCACAGCCTGGGGCAGGCCAGCAAAGGTTGGGTTGCTTGACCTGTCGGGCCTGGGCTGGCTGCCAGCCAGGAGTCCCGTGGGAGACAAGGAGAACGTGAGGCAGCAGAGCTTTTGGTCCTGCATTCCCACACCACACACTCGCAGCAAACCTCTGTCATCACATCCTTGTGGCCCAAGAAGCGTACTCAGCAATGGCAGCTGAAAGCTTTGACAAGTGGACACCATGCCCCAGGCATCCTGTCAGTCAGAGACGACCCAGGCCGGGGACCTCACCCCCAAGGAGCTCAAAGCCTTCTTGGAAAGATGGATTCATAGCAGATAAAGTGGAATAAAGCAGCGCAAGTGATTTTTTTAGAACTCTGTAAGGAATAGGAGAACAGAGGAGGAAGCGGTCAGAAGCTGGTGACCTGGGAACAAAGAGAAACATTCCACGCAGAGGGACTGCCACTCCAAGGAGGCAAGCCAGGACCCACCTGGGCCTGCAGGTCCCTCATCCAGGGCACCGCAGGCCTGGCGGGAGGGCGTTATGGGGAGACTTCCAGCTTCCCCGCCGAGGGAGCCTTGAGGGTCATGCACAGCCATACGCAAGGGATCAGAAGAGAGAGAAAAAACTGAATCCGCACAAAGCAGCCTATTCCAGTCCATGATAATTCAACAGCATTGTGCAGGATGACATGGAAAAAAGCACCATGTGAGAAAACGTTTTGGAAGAGTCCGAATTTAGTAATGACCGTGCAAAGGCTATTTCATTTCTCATGGTGACAAAAAGCTGACTCACGGGGATGCTCACTCAGATTTGGTTTGTTTGACATATTCTGAATCAGAAAGATGACTCTGGCAATGAGGAGAAGACAAAACATCCTCAAGGGTAATTCTCCCAGCCTCTGGCTACTGGGGCACATACACGTCCCCAGTTTTCCCCAAACATGTCTTCACTATGGTTGTGTCACCAGAGCCTTTGGCCCCTCCCTGATGGCTGAGCTGGAAAACCTTGTCCATTCATTCCCGTTGGGGACCCCGTTTCCCCTTGTGCGCTCTGGTGCTTTGCAGAACCTGTGCCCAGCATCCAGCGTCTGTGGATGGAGTGTTGAAAAGACCAGTTCTCAGAGGGCTGTTGAGCCTCCAGGGTTTCCTGTACAACACAGAGCAGATGCCAACACTTCACCTGCTGACACCTATAACTTAGGTGTCATATCAGTTAATGGCCATTTGCAATGTGGCTGTAACCAACACCCCAGTTAATGTACACAACAATTATTTGCTGGACGCTAGCCCTGCAGAGAGATTCAAAACCATTCCCCAGCTTGGAACACTGAGTGCCATTAGAGAGACAAACAGGAAAATGGCAGAGTCATGAAGTCACTTATTTCTCCCTGATGTAAATGCTAGCCTATATTCACCCTGAAACTCAACCCTAAGTTAACTGGCACATGCCATGGTGTGAGTGAACACCTTCTGCCATCCTGTGAGCTGGCTCTAAGGATAACTGCTCTGCCTGCTTCCTCCTCCCACCACAGGCAGCTTTTATATGTTTTAGGGCTAGGAATCAAAAAGGAAATTAAATCCACCTGGATTCAAATTCACTAACTTGAAATTTATGATAATTCTGGAACTACTGGATCATAACTGACTTTCAGTACAGTCCCACTAAGCCGGTCAATAGTGTGAATAATATCCTGACAGAGGTGGAGGGATTTGCTCATTTTTTAACAGATATTTCTTGTGCTGTGCACTATGCCACAAGAGGAGATAGCCTGGAGAGCCAGACAGACACAGACCCTGCCACAGGGAAGCACCCAGGCCAGCAGGAGAGACAAGAATTCAACAATAATCACCCAGTTAGATACTTAATTACAATTATAATAAGTACTTCAAAGGAGAGGAGTATAGTGGGCTGTAAAAACAGATAGCAGAGAGATTTAAAACAACCTGAGGAAGCTGCCTTATTGAAGGGGCATGTGAAGTGGGTTCTGAAGTATACATAGGAGTTAAGCAGGTAACAGGAGAAAGGTAGAATTAAAGAACTCCAGGCAGAGGGAAAAATACGTGCAAAAGCCCTGAGGCAGAAGGTAGCACGGCATATTGAAGAAGCTGGTAAAAGTCCAGGTTAGCTGGAAAGCCAAGCATGAGGGGAAAAATAGTCCAAGATGAGGATGAAAAGGGAGGCTTTGTTAAGAGAGATTGATTGTCATTCTTTCAAACTGGAAAGCCATTGAGGGATTCTAAGCAAGAGGTTGACAGGAACAGATTTGGTTTTTAAAAGCTGCTTCTGGGTATAGTGCAGAGAATGACTATGGGCTCCTGTGATAGCCCGAGCTAGACATGACAGCAGCTGGGGCCACGCAGTGGCCGTGGAGATTAAGATCATGTACGGGGGGGCAAAAGACCTTTCAAAGACGAGACCCGTGGGACTTGGACACGGATCAGTTTAGGGGAGGCATGGAGGAGGGAGACGGAGCAGTCACAAGTGACTCAGATTTCTGGGATCCTCAGAGGAAGAACTGGCTTGTGGAAAGGTCACGGGTTCCATTTTAAATGGGTGGGTCTGTGGAGCTGTCCGGGGGCAGATGGAAACAGAGGCTGGAGCCCAGACAAGCTGCCTGGCCTGGACATGCCGTCAGCGTGTGTCTGCCCGTGGCGACGCTGGGTGTAGGTAAAATCGCCCAGCAAGACTATCAAGGGAGAAGAGAAGAAGCCCCAGGGCCTGGCGCAGAGGAAATCCAACCATCCAGCAGAGGAAGATAAGAGATGAACCGTTAGGCCGGCCAGGGAGATGTAAAGTGTGTGCGTCCCACAAATCAAGGTGGGAGAGCCTCCCGGGAAGATAGTGGCCAACGGTCTTCATTGCAGCTTAGAAGTTAAGTCAGATGAGAAACAAAGTTACCCCTTGGGTGATCCACTGGGGGAGGGGAAACTATAGGCAGAGTAAATGAGTCAAGGAAATAATGGGGGTGAGGAGTCAGGAAACATTTAAGAGAGCAAACTGATTTTGAAGGCCATAGACATACATAGGATCTTACCATGCCATGAATAAATATTCATTCTTACTTCTATATATTCATCAGGGCAGATTCCAAGGCCTTTTTTTTTTTTTTTTTTTTTTTTTTTTGTGGTTTGCGGGCCTCCCTCTGCTGCGGCCTCTCCCGTTGCGGAGCACAGGCTCCGGACGCGCAGGCTCAGCGGCCACGGCTCACGGGCCCAGCCGCTCCGCGGCATGCGGGATCCTCCCAGACCGGGGCGCGAACCCGGTTCCCCTGCATCGGCAGGCGGACGCGCAACCACTGCGCCACCAGGGAAGCCCCCCAACCAAGACCTTTTTTATAGCACAATTCAACAGTATGCCATTCTCCCTCACTCATGTTACCTGAGGGGAACTGCACCCTTTCACCTGAAAAGTGCTCTTATGAGCCAGACTTTTCAGCAATTCGGGTTGGCTTCCGTCAAACAGCCCAACGGAGGGAGCAGGATGGTTTTGTGCTGGCCTCTGGAAAACGTGTTTCAGCAGCAATGACAGTGAGTCCGTGACCCCCAGCACAGAGTCACAGAGTGATGGGCTCCCTAAATGTCCACGAAATAAATGCACCATGTCCTTCTGCACCTCTGTCTCATCCACGTGTGACATGAACTGATTTCATCCTCATCCCTAAATTGTACCCCGGTGGTGCTGCAGGCAGCAAAATGGGCTCTCTAGTTAGTGACACAAATCTGAATTTTCCAGATCGTCTCAAAACCCAAGACCAGGGGTCCTTCTCAGTAGAACTTCTCCATCTCTCTTGCTCCTTCTTTTCTGTGCCTCTTTGCCCTCCATTAAAATTCAGGATGAAAACACCCAATTCAGAGCATGGCCACGAACATTTATTCGGCTTCTGTGTTGCTGTGTTCAGTACACAAGGGCAAATAAAACTCCCTTCCTGGACTCATGGAATTTTCTTTCTAATTGAGGAGAGAGTGAAGCAATCATCAATTCCTAAGACACACGGGTTATAATGTGTGGCAATACGGCATGAGCTATGGAAAAGGTGAACCCAGCGTGCGATGGGGACACAAAGGACAGCCCCGAGGATCAGGGGCGGGGCTAACCAGATAGTGAGCAGCACAAAGTGCCTCTGTGCGTCTCCAAAGAAATGCACACCACAAATCTGAGTTATTATGATGATTAATATTACTAATATACCACCATGGACTGGATTAATATCCAGGAGTTACAAGATAAGGACAGTCTTCTGGAAACCCCAATGGTCTGCATTCATAATTTGCAGAGTGGATTTATTTTAATTACTTCACACTTCATTCTGAGCACTCTTAAAATTCTCTTGGGCAGCTTTTTGGTTCTTTTAGCTGTCAAAATAGATGCTCAGACCTCCTGCCAACAGTAAATTGAACAGTACTGCCTGCCGAGTGCATTCAAGTTCAGCCCACCCTAGTTCTCTTTGCTGCAAAACCTGCGTTATTAATTCACATGGGAAAAGGGCCTTTGGTCCAATTTGACTAGCAAAAAATGATTCACGGCCGGGCCATTCATATTAGAAATCCCAAAGACTTAAAACAAGTTCCTAAAGATTTCTTAGACCAGAGACAAATTAATGAATATTGGAAGGGATATAAATCTCTCTTGGTTTCCCCCAAAATGCCTGCGTTTGGAATTTTGTTGAGTTCAAGTATGAGAGCCAAAAAATGGAAAATTTGAAAGCCAATTGTATTACTGACATTTAAAGATAACTTTTGTACTGAACTCGTGCTTGGTTTTTTGGTCCTTAGGGTTCTAATGAAAGTATTTTTCTTCTTCTCTCTAGATGGGCAGCAATGACAGCAAATGTACTCATGACAAGAAGTTTTAATACTACAGATCCTAAAACCCAGGAAGGCAGGCACCCACTACCCCCACTCCTGTAACAGGTATGTATCAACTCAAGAGTCAGCCCCTGGAAAAACGTTCGGTTTGGGCTACCCTGCTGAAGCTTCCATTGGGTATCAGGAGACTAGGGGATGGGAGTGGGGGGATGAAGCCACCTTTATATCGTCCCATCTGAACCCAGGTAAATCAAATCAGAATGGAAGAAATTATCTGAATGAAGTTAGCAAGAGGGAGGTCTCTCTTTTTTCTGAGGCAGAAGCAATGTGGTTATCTTCTGAATACTCCAAATATCAGTGACCATCTTTTGTCACTGTTTGGAAGTATGACACGAGCCCAAGATCAGGTTGGGTTTTTTGGTCACACGCAACAGAAACAAAAACTGGGCAAGTGAAGCAGAAAAGGATACGTATTACGAGGAAAGGAGAACCCTCGTGGACTCAAGGTGAAGGCTGAAGCTCCAGGCTGGGAAAGGACAAGCAGGGTGCCTGCTGCTGCTGGAAAGCAGACTCCCTCCTTGTGTCACTCCAGGAGAAACAGTCCAGTGGGCTGGCCTGGGTCTCACGTCTGCACTTGGCCCTGAGAGGTCTCTGCAGGCTCGTTGACTTTCAGCCCCACCAAGACTGAATGCCAAGGGGAGAGGAAATTCCCCAAAAGGTACCAAGTGTTCTTACTTGAAGGAAGGGATGGAAGCGGAGTGTTTAAAAACTAACAAATATCTGCTAATAGTAGGTGGTATTTAATTGACTGGAGGTGTTTACTTAACTCTAAGATTCTAATTTAGATCTCTAAGGACGCTATTTCTATCTTAATGTGGAAGTAGAGAAACCCCAGTGTTACTGAGTTCAGTCATTGCCGAGGTCAAAACCCCAGCATTCGGGATACCAGGGAGTCAGAAGACTCCCTGACTGTATCGGTAAGACCTCAAGAACAGAAAACTTGACTTAAAATGTCCGGAGTCACGGAGGGCCCCCAATTCAGCCCAATAACACAGATTCCAGACGGGGGGTGATTCTGGCCCAGGCTCACAGCCCAGCGGGGCCACAAGGACTCAGGAATGTCCCTCTGTCCACCAGGCCGTCCTTAGCAAATTGGCCTTGAGTCATCATTGTTTGTCCCTCAGAGTTGCAAAGTGGGTGCCTCAGTGTTATGAGTTGAATTGCATCCCCCCCCCCAAATTCATATGTTGAAGTCCTAACCCCTCATGACCTCAGAATGTGATGTATTTGGAAACACAGTCGTTGCAGATGTAAGCAGTTAAGGTCATTAGAGTGAGTTCTAACCCAATAGGGCTAGTGTCCTGAAACACAGAGGAAAGGCAACACGAAGATACACGGGAAGAAGGCAGCCATCTGCAAGCCGAGGAGGGAGGCCTGGAATAGACCCATCCCTCACGGGTCTGCCTCTGTCCTCAGAAAGAACCAACCCTGCCCACACCTTGATCTGGGACCCCCAGCCTCCAGAACTGTAAGATAATGAATTTCCGTAGTTTAAGCCATCAGTCCGTGGTACTTTTTTACAACAGCACTAGCAAACAAATACAGTTTCAGGCTCCATGTCTGTACTAAAGTGAGAAAAAAGGGCACCAGGAGAATGGAGACAATGGAGATCATTCCCTTGATCAGAAAGGCAAGAGTTTTCCCAGACGTCGGAACGCTTCCATCCCTGTGGCCAGAACTAACTGTGTGGGAGTCTGAGGCCATGAGCATTTAGCCTCTGCAGTTTTTTGAGAGGAAGTAGGAGAGAAGGGGGTGGGGACAGGGGCGAGGTGGGACAGGGGCGAGGTTGGTCAGGTGCAGGGGCGGGGCTGACGCTCTCCCCTTTCAGGTGCCTTATAAAAGGCACCTACTGTGCTTTCTGGGGAGCAAGTGGCCCGATTTTCAAGGCAGGGCTGAGGAGTATGTAAATACAGGCTTTCCCAGGGCCGTCAGTGGTGCCTCATCAGCTCATCCAGTTTACCAAGATTGGGGTCCTTTGCTTTCTCTGGCAGCCCCAGCTCAGCCCTTTCGTTCATAAAAATGAGTCAGCCTCCCAGTGAATCAGCATCAGACACCCACCGGAGTGCTGTGGTCAAGAGACAGGAAACAGAAAATCCCAAGGAAGGCTGGCCTCCAGGACCAAAACACAGCAGTGCTAGCACGGTGGCATCAGGCCCTGCGGGACACCTGGTGGGCGACCCTCTATGAGGAGCCAGGATAGGATCAGGACCCCTGCCGTGCAGGCCCTACCACCCTGGTGGCACATCTTCATCTTCCATCCCTTACAGCCTTGTTCAGGCCCCTAAGCTTACTGCTCAGGCCAGCCAGGCAAGGAGGGGAGCATGCGGGCTTGCCAGTTTCCTCTGCCGATGTGCCTGAATGGGGCCACTGTGTGACAGTATTTCATCTGTCAGCTGCTAGAATGTTCCCTTTGCCAAGACCCCAACTTGAGCCCACTCTAGGGTCTATACTTGCTATTTTATCTAACTTTTCATGTACTCATGTGCTCATCCCCTGCCCTGGCCAGGCCTGTTCTAGGCATTGGAGGTGTGTACCCATTGGTAGTAATCAGGGTTCCAGCAGGAAGTAGCATCCTCAGACAGAATCCAGAAGGGAATGCAATGAACCACCTCATACCTACTAGGATGGCTACTGTCAAACAAAAAAAGCAGAAATTGGAATTCTGTTCATGGTTGGCAGGTGTGTAAAATGGAACAGACAATGAGGGAAACAATATGGCAACTCCTCAAAAAATTAAAAATAGAACTACCATATGATCCATCAATTCCACCTCTGGGTATGTGCCCAAAAGAATTGAAAGCAGGATCTTGAACAGATATTTGGACACCCATGTTCATAGCAGCATTATTCACAATAGCCAAAGGGTAGAAGCAGCCTAAGTGTCCATTGACAGATGAATGAATAAACAAAGTATGGTGTATACATACAATGCAATACTATCTAACCTTTAAAAGGAAGGAAATTCTGACACATGTTGCAGCATGGATGATCCTTGAGGACATTATGCTAAGTGAATAAACCAGTCACAAAAAGACAAACACTGACTCCCCTCATATGAGGTACCTAGAATAGTCAAATTCATAGAGACAGAAAGTAGAATGGTGATTTCTAGGGGCTTGGGGAGGAGAGAATGGGGAGTTGTTGTTTAATGGATACAGAGTTCAGTTTTGCAAGATGAATGCACTTAATACTACTGAACTGTACACGTAAAATGGTTAAGATAGTAAATTTTATGTCATGTGTATTTCACCCCAATTTTTTCAAAAAAGAAGAAAAGAATGCAATGAAGGGACTATCACAGAGGTGTAGGCAGAATTAGGGAGACCCCAGGATGTGGAGTCACTGAGGAAGTGACAGCCACTCTTCCGGCAGCCCCAGGGGGCAAGGGCAGCAGTGTTGCTGGGCCCAGTGAGAGGCAGAGCCCAGGGGAGGGGCTGTAGTTAGAGAGGACTGTAGTGTTGCCAGGACCCCACTCCACAGTCAGAAGCAGGAAGTGGGGGGACAGAAATGCCAGGAAGGCTGGCTCCCCCTTGATCCAAGCTCCCACCAGCACCTCCCACTGGCCACACCCAAGGGCAAGTCAGAGAGTGAAGGATCCCTGGTGAGGCAGGCTCTGGGGGACTGTGCCCTCTTGGGGTGGCTCTGGGACAAGGGCAGTCAGCAAGCAGACAGCCTAGGGGCTCCTGAGCTCCGGGTTCTTACAGTCGAAGGAGGGGATAAGCAACAAAGAAGTACATTTAGTTTTAGATTGTGCTCAGAACCCCAAAGAAAATAAACCAGGCCCCGTGAGAGACAGTGAGGAGGGAACTCCCTGTGGAATGCCAGGGAAGTTCACTCTGCCAAAATGACACATCTGGACTTTAGGCACTGTATTAGTCAGGGTTCTCCAGAGGAACAGAACCAATAGGATGTATGTATACATACACGGAGGGAGAAGGAGAATTATTGTAAGGAACTGGCTCGTGTAACAGTGGGACTGGCAAGTCTAATATCTTCAGGGCAGGCCAGCAGGCTGGACACCCAAGGGGGAGTTGAAGTTGCAGCTCCAGTACAAAGGCTGGAGGTAGAATTGCCTCTTGCTCGGGGGATCTCAGCCTTGTGGATGAGGCCCACCCACGCTGTGGAGAGTAAACCGCTTTACTGGCATTTGACCAAAAACTGGGCACCGTGGCCCAGCCAGGTTGACACGTAAAATCGACCATCCAGACCAGCGTGTCATTCTTATAGGGAGCCGCTAAGTTGAATATCCTATTCACACCCTGCACTTTTTCCTTTTGCAGAGAAAAGAAAATTCCCACTTTGTAATTGCATCCGGTCGTCGGGAAGCTCTAGTTTTGTGGGGAGAGGGCTGCATCCAACCCTTCCTAAATCATCACCCAGAGGCGCCCGCTGACTGACAGGGACGGTCTTCCTGGCTGGCAGAGGATGCAGGGGAGTAAGAAGTGCACGGACGCCTTCAGCGACTCCTCGAGCATTGGCAGCGTGCTGGACGATGCAGACAGGGAGGTGAGCAGCCTCACGGACCGGGCGTTCCGGAGCCTGTGCATCTCAGAGGACGCATCCTTCCATGACTCCGACCTGGCCCTGTCCCCAGATATCACCTGCCAGGTGTTCGGGAATTTTCACCAGAGAACGGTGAGCCATACCCATAGGAAAAGCGGCATTTGGAGCCAGTTACCATCCCAAGGCACGGAGCATGCCGGCTGGGCGGCCACGTTCCAACAGCTGCCCAAGTACGTTCAAGGGGAGGAGAAGTATCCCAAGAGCAGCCCCCCACTGACACCGGCCCAGAGGAGACTGGAAGTGCCAGTTTCCGGCCTGAGGAACAGCAACAAGCCTGTTTCCAAAGTGTCGTCACTGATTAAATCTTTTGACAGGACTGAAAGCCAACGTTGTGACAGCAGGCCTCCTACCAGCAAGCCTCCAGCTCTCAAAAATCCTTCCAAATTTGCTCCTCTTCCAGAAAGCGGTGTCAACTTCTGCTTCGATTCTGCCTTTTTGACGGTCAGGAGGGTGCCTGCTGAAGTCTCCAGCACCCATAAGACTAGCCACCAGCCTGGCAGGAAGCACGGAGAGCAGGAGTCCCCCAAGAATCCTGAAATGGCCTGTCATGGCCCCAACAGCTTCCTCCCAACGCCCGAAAACGCAGCCAACTCCTTTGAGTCAAAGTTCCCCTCTCCGGCCCACAAGGCAGCCACCAGCGAGACTGGAAGGGGCCAGGAGTGGGCTCGCAAAGGGACCTTTCTTCATAGTGAAAACAGCGCTTTTGAGTCATGGAACGCCCACCAACCCAGGCTGCCCGAGAGGAAGGATGCTGCTGACACTGTCGTAGAAAGCAAGGCTCCCAAGCATTGCGAGGACACGCCCTTGTTAAGAGAGCCCCCGGCCTCTGAGCCCAAAGCCTCCCCCTGCCACATCCGGGCCGGCTGCGGTCAGGAAGAGAACAGGCTGGCCGCAGGGACTCTCTCCACATCTGGAACCTGGGGATCTAGGGATCTGGGAGCCCAGGTATTGGCTACGGAGGGAAAAGCTTCCAGCTCACAGCCTGAGCCTCCGTTGAAACCGACCCATGCCCCCTGGAGGAAACCAAAGTCTGGCAAGGGAGGTAAAGAAAGTCTACAAGAGGCTTCAGAAGAGAAGAAGCAGACCAACTGGAGAGGCCCAGCCTTGTATACAAAGCACAATCCCCAGGGGCAATTTCCAGAAAAGGATGCTCTTGACATGCCTGTGGACCCCCGTGAGCATTACGATCCTCCTTTCAACATCAGCAAGCTTCTGACCCCTGTCATACCCAACAAGCATGTGCTGGAGTCATCCAACAGCCAGCCGGCAGAGAAAACCCCATCACCCACAGGACAGCTAAATGGATACCAAGAGAAGGAGCCCAGTGAATGTCAGTCCCGGGACAGTTACAAATCCAAAGCCCCCAGCCTGCTGTTCAACCTCAAAGATGTGCGGAAGCGTGTGAAGAGCACGTACAGTCCCTCGCCTCTCTTGAAAGGCCCCGATGAGAAAACCAGAGGCAAGCAAGAATCCCTGAGCAACGGCGGCCTCCTTCCCAACGGGCTCGAGGAAGGCCCTCCAGACGAGCTTTCTAAGGAGACACCAGCTGATGCCCCTCCCGTGTCACTCGTCAGTACCCAGAAGGACCCCCAAGCTGACCCCGGTGCAGCCTCTGCAGACAACTACCTAGCTCTCACCTCACCATCACCTAACACCAAAGCCCCCTTCTGTGTCAACGGCGAGGCCACCGACAGGAACAGCTATGAGAATGACGATGCCAATGGAGAATCGGAGATGGGTGGTGCCAGGCCCAGCTGGCGTCCAGACTCCAGGGAACACTGCCCCAGGAAACATCTGTCCCTGAAGCTTTGCAGTGGAGACCCTGAGGCAGGGAAGACTGCGGAGACCCCAAAGACCTCCGGCCTAGAGAATGGATTCTTGAGATCCGTCTCTCAAGATACAGAACCCGAGAGAGAGGCAAGACTTCAGAATCCAAACTTCAACCAGAAATTCTCCCCAGGGCCCCTTTCTCCCGAGGAGGAAGATGTGTTTTACAGTGACAGCCAGTCTGATTTTATGCCAGGCCTCAAAGGTAAGGCCAAATTCAGCACCAGCTCTTCAGATCAGTCCTTTGCCTCGTTCGAAGATCAGCAGAAGACGTGGCTCGCCGAGAGCCAGCAGGAAGACGGGAGGAATGACGTGAGTGTAGGTAACAGTCAGAAGGATGAGAAGGAGAAAGTGATGGAGGAAGATGAACTACGAGACCGCACCTTGAGGAATGGGCACGCATGCGTGGAGGAGCACAGCAAGCAGGAATCCTTGCAAGGAGAAGAGGAAAGTTTGCCAGAAGGTAGCCCCGGGAAGGCGTCGAGGGAGGGAGCTAATTTCAGAGGCACTGGCACTGGGGGAAGTAAGGATACAGCTCTTTCACATGCCAAAGACCTAACCCCTTCACCATGTTCCACTTCAAACAAGCACATACTCTTTGCAATTAAAGACAACACCCTCAAGGCC
>NW_021145561.1:0-8534 GCF_002837175.3 Physeter macrocephalus
TTTGATGATTTAAACTTATTAAACTGTAAAGCTATTATTCATTGCTGCAACAGATCAGTAGAGATATGTACCTACACGTAAAGAGAAGTTTTTCTTTAAAAAAAAATTCATTAATGGAATTAAAATGTATCCATTCATCACCTTTTTCCCTTTATTGGACTGGGATATTTATTTATTTATTTATTTTTAAACATCTTTATTGGAGTATAATTGCTTTACAATGGTGTGTTAGTTTCTGATGTATAACAAAGTGAAGCAGCTATACATATACATATATCCCCATATCTCCTCCCTCTTGCATCTCCCTCCCACCCTCCCTATCCCACCCTTCTAGGTGGTCACAAAGCATTGAGCTGATCTCCCTGTGCTATGTGGCCGCTTCCCACTAGCTATCTATTTAACATTTAGTAGTGTGTATATTGGACTGGGATATTTATTTTACGTATGTTACTGGTGTGATTATATAGCTGGTGTTCAATGAAAGAAAAAATTTCACTCTATATTTCTCTTATGGCTATTACAATTATTGGTTGCTTTGCATAATTATTACTGAAATTTTCTGGCTTATAGAGGAGTGAGTGTTAAAACAAGATTTCCTCCAGCTTTTAAATGTACTATGTAAGCCACTGCACTTAATACCTGGTTCCTAGTGTCAGACAAATATTTATTATCATCCCTAGTCCATTGACAAACTATACCCCCATAGTCTGTCTTTGTAAAGACCGAGAGCAAAGAGCAGCTTTTGCATTTTCAAATAATTTTAAGATATAGAATAATTATTTCGCTTTAAAAATATAGGAAAAAATTATTTCGCGACACAGGAAAATTACATGAAATTCAAATTTCAGCCTCAAAAAATAAAATTCCGTTGGCGCACAGCATGCCCATTTATGGACTGTATGGTCTGTGGCTGTTTTGGGACTAGAAGGGCAGAGCTGACTAATTGTGACGGGCAATGTTTAAGCTATTTGCTACGTGACCCTTTAAAATTTTTTGCAGACTCCTGCTCTAATTTTTCAACCCCTCTCCTCCAAACCCCCAACTCTGGATGTTCATGTTCAGAGACTTAGACCCCCAGGTCTTCTTCTATAGACAGCTGCCCAGCGTCACCCAGTGGACCCCTCCCCTTCCCACCCAGGCCAGGCCTGAGGCTGGGGGAGACCGGTCAACTTCTCAGTCCCTGGCGCCCTCTAGTGGACCCCGAGAGCAACTGCCTTCTCAACCTCCTTCCCTGGCGGCCCCACCCACGCCCTCCCCCCCCACCACCCAGGTCTCCTGGGAAGTGGGGAGGAGTGGGAGGTTATTTTTGTGCTCCCTCCTTGTCCTGATTCCTCCCCCTGCCCCATGCCAAGGTCTCCAGGACTCCCCCCTCCTGGGGCCATGATCCTACTCTCCCACCATGCTTTACACACTAGGAGTCTCAATGAACTAAATCCCATTCAGCCGGTGTCAAAGATGTCGACAAATTTGAACAGCTTTGTTACTTTCCAAAGCCGCTTGGTGTGTATACACACCACCTCTTTTTTTTTTTTTTTTTTTTTTGCGGTATACGGGCCTCTCACTGCTGTGGCCTCTCCCGTTGTGGAGCACAGGCTCCGGACGCGCAGGCTCACGGGCCCAGCCGCTCCGCGGCATATGGGATCTTCCCGGACCGGGGCACGAACCCGTGTCCCCTGCATCTGCAGGCGGATTCTCAACCACTGCGCCACCAGGGAAGCCCCACACCACCTCTTAATTTGTGCTTTTTATCTGTACGTACGCCTTGCATTTGTGTAGCATGCCATTCTTTGCCCCTCCAAAGTGTTGTTTAAAAATATTTATTTATTTATTGGGCTAAGCCGGGTCTTAGTTGGGACATGCAGGATCTTGGTTGTGGCATGCGGGATATTTAGTTTCAGCATGAGGGATCTTTAGTTGCGGCATGAGGGATCTAGTTCCCTGACCAGGGATCGAACCCTCGGCCCCCTGCATTGGGAGTGCAGAGTCTTAACTGCTGAACCACCAGGGAAGTCCCTCTCCCGAAGTATTCTGATCCACATAATTTCATCCAACATCTGCAGGAACTGGCTGGTATTTCACACTGAAGACATATAAGGACAGAAGAGATAGGTAATATATATGCTCAGGCTAAGAGATGATGTTGGGGCCAAGGCCCGAAAAGACTCAGGTACAGTGGTGAGCTGGAGCTGGCTTCCTCTGGCTGGTGAGATTCAATGACATCACACAGGTAGATTGAAATTGGCCAAGGTCGGGGTATTTACACCTCAGGAATCGGCAGAGGCTACAAATTAGGGATTTTCTGTGTGGATCATGAGAGGGAAGGTGTAACTATCGCGTTTTGGGATGTGAGCAGAGCATCAACGCATGGCAGTCAGGAAGGAAGACAGTCCTCCTGGGAGAGGGCATCCATGCCAGCTGTGCCAGGGACTTTTGGGAAGACAAAATCACTCTTTTTCAGAGCCTTCCTTCCTTCATCACTCATTTATTCATTCATTTTCCCCATCAAATATTTATCAAATATTTACCTGACGTAATAAGACGTTACCCATTCCTTCTCAAATATTAGAATAATGCTTGGACCTTTCTCCCCCCAAAAAGCTGTGATTATTTATAAAGTCCAGTACCACCTCTCCAAGATATCAGATGTGAGTTATTAGATTCAAAATGAACTAGCTTAGGGACTTCCCTGGCGGTCCAGTGGTTAAGACTCCGCATTTCCACTGCAGGGGGTCCGGGTTCAATCCCTCCTCTGGGAGCTAAGATCCAAGATGCCAGTGGGGGCATGGCCAAAAACAAAACAAACAAAAACTAGCTTAATCCCTACCGCAAATGCAGCAAGTGCTTCTGCTACGCCTGTCATTTCTAGAAGTCTGACCTTGTTTTCAGGGTTAACTGCTGAAGGTTGGCAAATGGCCTGTATATCCAACTGCCTTTTGCCATCTCCATGCGGGCGTCTCACAAGCCTCCCAAATTCAATGTGGCTGACTGAGCACCTGCCATTCCCCCAAACCTGCTCCTCCTGCTGCCCTTCCTGTCTCACTAAACGGAAGCTCCAGCCTTCCAGTGCTCAAGGTCAAAACGTTGGGTTGTCCCGGAGTTTTCTCTTTCCCTCACACCCCACATCCATCCATCAGCAGTCTTATCCACTCTGCCTCACTCTGCTCCAGCCACCCGGGCCTCCTGGCTGTCCCTCCAACATGCCAGGTGCAGTCCTGCCCCAGGACCTTTGCACTGGCTGTGTCATCTGCCTCAAAACTCTTCTTCCAGATCTCGATGGAGCACACTCCCAACTTTTTCTGCTTTCGCCAAATGTCACCTTCTCAATGAGACCTTCCCTGACATCCTATTTACTTATTTGGTTGTGCCGGGTCTTGGTTGAGGCTCACGGGCTCCTTAGTCGCGGCATGGATGTGGGACGTAGTTCCCTGACCAGGGATCAAACCCAGGCCCCCTGCATTGGGAGCGCGGATTCTTAACCGCTGCACCCCCAGGGAAGTCCCTGACATCCTATTTAAAACTGTGACTTTTGCCCTATTCCCTGCTTCTGTGTTTCCTCTTCTCTTGCATTCGCTATTTTTCTTCCACAGCACTTGCTGAAATGGGACATACTGTTTTTTATTTGTTTGTGGCTTATTTCTCCCTATCAGACTGTGAGCTCCATGAGAGCTTGGTACAGAGTAGGGGTTCAATAAAAATTTGAACGAACTGCTATAGCTGTTGAATGAATGAATGATTTGCCTTAACTTAGTTATGAGGAACACGCCACGTCTTATACCCCAAATGCCTCGAAGTGTAACCAATGTCCTGATGCCCTAGATCAGGGGTTGGCAAACCACAGCCCACGGGCCAAAGCCAGCTCACCACCTGCTGTTGTATTGTCTTCAAGCATTTTAGAGGGAAGAGATATGGGAACATACGTATATACATAACTGATTCACTTTGTTGTAAAGCAGAAACTAACACACCATTGTAAAGTAATTATACTCGAATAAAGATGTTTTAAAAAAAAGAATGCATTTTATACTCTTTAACCGGTTGAGAAAAAGTTTTAAGAATATTTTCTGTTACTGAAAATGATATGAAATGCAAATGTCAGTATCACCTGGCCACACCCATTTCTCTCTATATTTTTGTGACAGAGACTGGCCCTCAGAACCGAAAATATTTATTATCTGGTCCTTTACAGAAAAAGTTTGCAGAGCCCTGCTCTCGTGTCAAAGGCGGAAATGGTGTTGCCAAAGGGGAAACTGAGACCCAGAGGGGTGAGATGAGTTTTCCAAGGCCCCACATTTCTGAGGGACTCCTTTGCTGAATTATCTGAACAATTTTTCTGATGCTTTACAGGAAACAGAAGTCAAGACTGCCGGGGACTTCCCTGGTGGTCCAGCGGGTAAGACTCCGCGCTCCCAATGCAGGGGTCCCAGGTTTGATCCCTGGTTGGGGAACTAGATCCCGCATGTATACCGCAACTAACAGTCTGCATGCCGCAACTAAAGGACCCTGCGTTCTGCAACGAAGATCCGGTGTGCTGCAATTAAGATCCGGCACAGCCTAAATATATAAACAAATACTAAAAAAAGAAAGGAAGGAAGGAAGAAAGAAATCAGACTGATGAAGAAACACCTTCATAAATTGAAGGTCACCTGAGGTACTGACCTTGAGAGAGAAATCTGCACCCAGCCATCTGATCTTGACAAGCACTGGAGATTTTTAATTGCCCCTGTAAAAAAAAGGAAAAATAAAGTCATCGCTCACTCTAGAAACCTTGAGTTTGGGACTTTGATCCGAGTGATTACGACATCCCGTCAAAACTCCATTTGACTTCATCCCTTCCGCAGACATTTATGGGCACAGTCAGAAGCTGATGCCAAACTGGAGGCAGAAAAGCAAGTTTCCAGGGGCTGGGGAGCAACAGCTAATGGGAACGGGATTTCTTTTGGGGGTGATGGAATGTTCTGGAACTAGATAGTGGTGAGGGTTGCACAACACGGTGAATATAGTAAAAACCACTGATCCGTACACTATATTTTATTTTTCTTATAATTTTTTGGCCTCGCCACGCAGCATGCAGGATCTTAGTTCCCCAGCCAGGGATCGAACCCGTGTCCCCTGCAGTGGAAGCACGGAGTCTTTACCACTGGACGGCCAGGGAAGTCCCCATACACTTTAAAAGGGTGGATTTTGCATTACATACATGATGCCTCAATTTAAAAAAAATAATAAATTTTAAAAGACAATGCTTATCTGTTTCTTACTAAATAATAGTGCTATGAAATAAATAAATAAAGGGAAGGCCAAAAGTAAATTTCATCTATTAACCACCCCTGCCCCAAGTCAAACTCCTTTTCCACATTCCTCCTAATTCTTGTTCATCTGCATGGACCCTTTTTGCACAGCTGTAAAATAAATATCATCTTGCCCATCCATTGGTCAGGACATGATACAACATCATTAAAAAAGAAAAACAGGGGTTTCCCTGGTGGCGCAGTGGTTGAGAGCCTGCCTGCCGATGCAGGGGACACGGGTTCGTGCCCTGGTCCGGGAGGATCCCACATGCCGCGGAGCGGCTGGGCCCGTGAGCCATGGCTGCTGAGCCTGCGCGTCCGGAGCCTGTGCTCCGCAACGGGAGAGGCCACAACAGTGAGAGGCCCGCGTACCGCAAAAAA
This sequence comes from Physeter macrocephalus, assembly GCF_002837175.3. Classification (NCBI taxonomy): domain Eukaryota; kingdom Metazoa; phylum Chordata; class Mammalia; order Artiodactyla; family Physeteridae; genus Physeter; species Physeter macrocephalus. The sequence continues at coordinate 5,667 of NW_021145561.1, forward strand.
AAAAAAAAAGAAAAACAACTCTAGGGGCGGGGATGGGAGGGGCGAGAAATGGGTGAAAGGTGTCAAAAGGTACAAACTTCCAGTTATAAAATGAGTCCTGAGGACATAATGTACAGCATGGTGACTATAGGTAATAGTACCGTGTTGTATATTTGAAGGTTGCAAGGAGAGGAGGTCTTAAAAATTCTCATCACAAGAAAAAAAAAAAAGGTGTTTGTTAACTATGTGTGGTGACAGATGTTAACTAGTCTTGTTGTGGTGATCATTTCTCAATATATACATAAGCCAAATCATTAGGTTGTACACCTGAAACTAATGTTATATGTCAATTATATCTCAAGAAAAATAATCAAATAATAAAAGGAGGTAAAAAGGAAGGAAGGAGGGAAGGAAGGGAAAAGAAAGAAAAGAAGGAAGAAAGAAAGAAGGAAAGAAAGAGAGAAAGAAAGAAAGAGAGAGATGGGAATTCCCTGGCAGTCCAGTGGTTAGAACTCTGCACTTTGCCTGCCCAGGTCTGAGGTTCCATCCCTGGCTGGGGAACAAAGATCCCTCAAGCCACGGTGGTGCAGCCACCAACAAAACAAAATGAAAAACAAACCAAAAAAACAAGCAAAAAACACACAAAAAACCCTCTAGGGATGGCACAGAGATGGGCCTCTGTGCTTTTGTCCACTTATTTGCTACTTCCTGAGTTTTTGCTCAACCCCATATCCCTTTCTCTCTCTGAATAGCTAAGTATCTGGATCGAAGCTGATGCAGGGATGATCACAGATGTTTCTGTTGAATGAAGTAATTAGTGAATATCCATATCCCCGGGGGTAGGTCTTTCCGCCTGGCAGGGAGCAGACACTCAGTAAATGTTAGTTGAATGAATGTACACCGTTTTGGTGGAGGAATATCTCAGCTCCCCAATGTATAAAAGTAGTGGTGTGCTGGTCTGTGTTGAACAACTGGCTCTCTTGGAAGGGAATTCAGATATCTCTGTATATCTAATATATATTATACATGTATAACATACATGCATTGCAGACATCTCTATATGTCGAATATACATTACACGTGTATAATATACATGCATTGCAGACATCTCTATATGTCGAATATACATTACACGTGTATAATATACATGCATTGCAGACATCTCTATATGTCGAATATACATTACACGTATATAATATACATGCATTATATAATATACATATTTATTATTATTATTATTTACTTTATATTTTTTGGTTGCCTTGGGTCTTCGTTGCTGCACGTGGGCTTTCTCTAGTTGCGGCGAGCGGGGGCTACTCTTTGTTATGGTGCATAGGCTTCTCATTGTGGTGGCTTCTCTTGTTGCGGAGCACGGGATCTAGGCGCATGGGCTTCAGTAGTTGTGGCACGTGGGCTCAGTAGTTGTGGCTCCTGGGCTCTAGAGAGCAGGTTCAGTAGTTATGGCGCACGGGCTTAGTTGCTCTGCGGCATGTGGGATCTTCCCGGACCAGGGCTCGAACCCGTGTCCCCTGTATTGGCAGGTGGATTCCCAACCACTGCGCCACCAGGGAAGTCCCTAATATATACTTTTAAATGTTAACAATATAAAGGAGGTGTAGGACACAATTTTCAAATAATAATCACATATACAATACGTATTATAAATTCTACATAGCCACTTGAATCTCAGAATAGGTTTTGGTTGATTTTTGCCAAACTCTTGTATCCATAGCCAACCTCTGGTGGCAAATAATGGAACAAGTGTAGTTCTGATATGAACGTTGGCAATATTTTTCATTTATGTTAATAAGTAACATGAAAGTGAAGATGTATGTTGGAATTTCACTTGTTCATCAATAATGTGAATGTCTTCTTTGGTGAATCATATAACGGATTTTTATTTATTTATTTTGTGTGTTTGTGTGTGGTATGCGGGCCTCTCACTGCTGTGGCCTCTCCCGCTGCGGAGCACAGGCTCCGGACGCGCAGGCTCAGCGGCCACGGCTCACGGGCCCAGCCGCTCCGCGGCATGTGGGATCCTCCCGGACCGGGGCACGAACCCGTGTCCCCTGCATCGGCAGGCGGACTCTCAACCACTGCGGTGCATAGGCTTCTCATTGTGGTGGCTTCTCTTGTTGCGGAGCACGGGATCTAGGCGCATGGGCTTCAGTAGTTGTGGCACGTGGGCTCAGTAGTTGTGGCTCCTGGGCTCTAGAGAGCAGGTTCAGTAGTTATGGCGCACGGGCTTAGTTGCTCTGCGGCATGTGGGATCTTCCCGGACCAGGGCTCGAACCCGTGTCCCCTGTATTGGCAGGTGGATTCCCAACCACTGCGCCACCAGGGAAGTCCCTAATATATACTTTTAAATGTTAACAATATAAAGGAGGTGTAGGACACAATTTTCAAATAATAATCACATATACAATACGTATTATAAATTCTACATAGCCACTTGAATCTCAGAATAGGTTTTGGTTGATTTTTGCCAAACTCTTGTATCCATAGCCAACCTCTGGTGGCAAATAATGGAACAAGTGTAGTTCTGATATGAACGTTGGCAATATTTTTCATTTATGTTAATAAGTAACATGAAAGTGAAGATGTATGTTGGAATTTCACTTGTTCATCAATAATGTGAATGTCTTCTTTGGTGAATCATATAACGGATTTTTATTTATTTATTTTGTGTGTTTGTGTGTGGTATGCGGGCCTCTCACTGCTGTGGCCTCTCCCGCTGCGGAGCACAGGCTCCGGACGCGCAGGCTCAGCGGCCACGGCTCACGGGCCCAGCCGCTCCGCGGCATGTGGGATCCTCCCGGACCGGGGCACGAACCCGTGTCCCCTGCATCGGCAGGCGGACTCTCAACCACTGCGCCACCAGGGAAGCCC
>NW_021145561.1:8799-14238 GCF_002837175.3 Physeter macrocephalus
GATCCTCCCGGACCGGGGCACGAACCCGTGTCCCCTGCATCGGCAGGCGGACTCTCAACCACTGCGCCACCAGGGAAGCCCCATATAACGGTTTTTGAATACTGGAAAATATCTTTCCATTTCTCTGTGTGTGTGTGCTAGTCACAATCTAACAATGGTGGAGGCACACATTTTGACATTTACTCTGCATTATAAACTTTTCTCCACCACTTTTTAAAGCCTAAACCAGGAGTTGGCATGCTATGATCCTCTGCCTGTTTATGTAAATAGAGTTTTATTGGCACGTGGCCATGCCCATTTGGTTAGTGTGGTCTGTGGCTGCTCTCTCCGTACAGACATGCAATAGAGATGTAGGGCCCACAACGCAGAAAATATTGACCAATCCTTTACCAAAATATTTTCTGACTCATTCTATGCAATCAAAAACACAATAAATCAAGCCCTCATTTGTATCATGTGCCAATTTCCAGGGTGTAAATACTCCCACTAGGGACCATTTCAATCTGCCAATGTGATGTCAATGACACAAAGTTAAAAAGATACAGAAAGTACCTCCCCGTCATATTTCCACCAAACAGATACAATAACAAAAACAATAAAAATAGGTGAAAATCAAAGCAAATTAAAAAGCATACATAATAGCAAAATATAATTAGGATGTGATGTTTTGAGTATAAATACTTTTTACCTTTAAAAAAAATTGAGGTGATGGGGACTTCCCTGGTGGCGCAGTGGTTAAGAATCCGCCTGCCAATTCAGGGGACACGGGTTCGATCCATGGTCCAGGAAGATCCCACATGTCACGGAGCAACTAAGCCCGTGCACCACAACTACTGAGCCTGCGCTCTACAGCCCGTGAGCCACAACTCCTGAGCCCACATGCCACAGCTACTGAAGCCCGCGTGCCTAGAGCCCATGCTCCACAACAAGAGAAGCCACCACAGTGAGAAGCCTGCACACCGCAACGAAGAGTAGCCCCCACTCACCACAACTAGAGAAAGCCTGCACACAGCAACAAAGACCCAATGCAGCCAAAATTAAATAAAATCTAAAAAAAAAAAAATGGTGTCGTAAAAAGTCTTCTGTAACTTTCTGTTTCTAAGACTTTTTTATGTTGTTGTCATTTGTAGTTTACTGCTGCCTAATATTTCTTTGGGGGCTATACTGGAACATATTTTTCCATTTTTCCATCAATGGATATTCATGTTGTTTCCAGATTTTTGCCACAGAGAACATTAGTGTATGTGTCTCCTGGTTATTCAAGGGCATATGCCTAGGGGTAGAATTGCTGGGTTGTAGGTAGTCTAGATAGAGCTCAACTGCAGTATGCAAAGGGGTCAGGTCAGCCGTTCTTCCAGTTAATCCATTGCCCAGGTGAGAGAGATAAAGTTCAGGGTGCACTCCGAGATAGGCAGAGTGTACGCATGTGATATTAATGCTAAATTGTTCCTGAGTAAGATAAACATCACTTTGGATTGAATCTATCAACAAAGCTATTAGAAATTAATTTCCATGGGGAGGGGGAGATTTCAGAGAGATCCAAGTCTCTGGGACCAGGGAACAGATGTATCAGGAAAGATGTGATTGGAACCAATGATAAGCAGAGAGATAGGTAACAGGGTGAGGTTACAGAGCAAAATGTACTCCGTGGTCAAGATAGAGAAGGGGGTGGAGGGCAAGTCTGCTGTAATCGCAACAATAAAAGCTCATGTTCTATAACAAGGGCTGAGCATCAGGTGATTAGCAGGAAGTTCGCCTCCCAAGGACAGGAGCACCCATTTCATTAATTCAAGTAGCATATATTCGGAGGCTTCCACTATCCAAGGAGCTGGACTGGAAGAGAAAGAGACAAATCCAACATCTTCCTTGCCTTCAAAATGTTCATAACTAGAAGGGAAGATAGAATAAGAGAGCAGGGAAGGGAACCAGAATGCAGCAAGAGCCATATGCCAGAAACAAGCAGGGTGTACTGGGAATTCCAAGAAATAGGGAACTGGAAAGAACAGGGAGAATCAGATTTAATATACGCTGAGCCCCCAACTAGGAATCGAGGAGAAAATTCTGCTCATTAGAAAAGATTTGATCCCTTGATCCTCCTCAAGAACTAATTTAACTCAGCCATAAAAAAAAAAGAATGAAATAATGCCATTTACAGCAACATGGATGGACCTAGAGATTATTATACTAAGTCAGACAAAGACAAATATCATATGTCACATATATGTGAAATCTAAAAATAATGATACAAATGAACCTCTTTACAAAACAGAAACAGGCTCACAGACATAGAAAACAAACTTATGGTTACCAAAGGGGAAAGGGAGGAGATAAATTAGGAATTTGGGATTGACAGATACACACCACTATACATAAAATAAACAACAAGGACCTATTGTATAGTACAGGGAACTATATTCAATATCATTTAATAACCTATAATGGAAAAGAATCTGAAAAATATATAATATATACATAACTGAATCACTTTGTGGTACACCTGAAACATTGTAAATTGACTGAACTTCAATTTAAAAAAAAAGAACTAATTGACTGGTCTACATGAAGGGCAGTCCCCCAAATACACACGATGGAATATCATACATACAGCAAGGAAAAAACCAAATTACTGTTACATGCAATCACATGGATGAATGGCCAAAATATTTTGCTGAGCAAAAGAAGTTGGGCACAAGAGTACATACTGTACAATTCCATTTCCACGAAGCTCTAGAACATGCAAAACTAATCTCTGGGGATAGAAATCAGAATCTAGGGTGCCTCTGGGGAATAGGGGGCTGCAGCCAGCTTGTCCTGGCTCATAGGTGCTTATTGTTACCATCCTTTCCAACTTCATGGTAGATGGAAATAAGTCTCGGTGGGAATATATACACCACAGAAAAGGACAAGTACTACAAATTATAAAGCAGCCTCTCTCTCTCTCTCTCTCTCTCTCTCTATCTATCTATCTATCTCTCGTTTCACAAGCCCATCGTTAAACATTTACCAGCACACCACTGTTGATTGGGGCAAGGGGGATTAACTGAATAGGACACCGAGAAAACTTTCTGGAGTGATGGAAATGTTCTGCATCTTGTTTCCGGGAATGGTTTCATGGGTGTATACAGTTATAAAAGCTTAAGGAATTGAACAGTCAAGAACTATGCGTTTATTACATGTAAGTTACAGCTCAATAAAAAAGACTATATGTATATATAGCCTAAAATAAAATAAAATCATAGAGAAATCATTTTGCAGAACGGAAAGACATTGGAAACGCCCAGATCTGGGAAAGGTCATGGCATTATTTGAGCCTAGAGGAGCATTCTTCTGAATTTTGGATGAGCGACTGGGAGCAGTGAGAGGCAAAACAAACACGGCTCAGATTGTAAAAGTGGAGGGGCAGGCAGTGTCTGGGAGCAGTTTTCATCAGGGGAGAGCTATGGTTACATCTTTGCATTTTTAGACCATTGTCACATTTTGCAATTATGTATATTTAGATTATGTAGTTATTTTTTTAAACATTGTATCTCCCAGTGCCCAGCGCGGGTCTAGCACCTAAAAGGCTTGCAAATTAATTGTTAAAAGAATGAAAAAAAAAAAAAGAATGACTGCAGGGCTGCTGGACAAGAAGTGGGCAGGGCTGAGCCAGGGGGACCAGGGGACCTGGGCTGGACCTAGAAGAGGTGGACTGAACCTTCCTCTCTCTGTTTCTTCCCACGTGTAGATGCACCCTACCGTGAAATGCACACAGATGCTCATAGATGTGAGCCAAAAAAAGCAATGCGGTGAGTTTTTCATGAAGCCAACTTTTTCCCATTTAAATGGCTGTGCCTTTATTCTGCGCCATATACTGCCTTTTTCTTTTTAATTGGTGTTAAAAATGACCTTTCTCACAAAATGGTGTAGCCGCTGTGGAAAACAGTATGATCCCTCAAAATAATTAAACATAGAAACACCATATGATCCAGCAATTCCGCTTCTAAGTAGATATCCAAAAGAATTGCAAGCAGGGATATGAACAGATATTGGTACACCCATATTCATAGCAGCATTATTCATCACAGCCAAAAGGTGGAAACACCCAAATGTCCATCAGTGGGTAAACGGATAAACAAAACATGGTCCAACCATACAGAGGAATACTATTCAGCCTTAAAAAGGAAGGAAATCCTGACACGCGCCACAACATGGATGAACCTTGAGGGACACTATGTTGAGTGAAATAAGACAGTCACAAAAGGACAAATATTGTATGATTCCACTTTATATGAGGTCCCTAGAGGAGTCGAATTCATAGAGGCAGAAAGTAGCGGTAGTCTGGGGAGTAGAATGAGGAGTCAGTGTTTCATGGGGACAGAGTTTCAGTTTGGGAGGATGAGAAAGTTCTGGAGATGGATGGTGGGGATGGTTGCCAAACCGTGTGAATGTACTTAATGCCACTGAGCTGTGCACTTACAAATGGTAAAATGGTAAATTTTATGTTACATATACTTACAACAACAACAAAAGTTTTTAAATGACCTCTCTTTCGTGAAAGAATGATGGTAATTGATATTATGAGTGGGTGTGTGGGTGTGTGTGGGTGTGTGTCCATAATTGGCAAAAAGCCTTTGACGTCAATTTAAGTCTCCCACAACTTTTGAGGATTTTACCGGGTGACGTATTCCCAGTCCGGAACCTGCAAGGCTCTAAGGGTCTGACGTCTCCCGCACGCACACCGGCCCACCGCGTCCTCGCTCTCGCCCTGCCTCCTCCGAACCCCGTCTCGGCGCCCCAGGAACATGCGCACACGCTCGGTGGGAGACGAGCGAGTGCGCATGCTCCAGGCGCCGCCTAGAGTCCGTATCCTCCCCTTTTCCCTTCGAGGAGGCGGCCTCAGGCTGGTGCGCACGCGTCAGGGTGAGGGGCGGGGCCCGGCTCGGCTTCCCGGCGCTGGTTATCGCGAGAGGCCCGCGATCTCGTAGCTCCCCCTCCCTTCCCTCTGCCTCCCGGGCTCCGGCTGCAGCGTCAGCCTCGGTCCGGCCTTTGTAGCTGCCGCGGCCCCGATCCCTCGGCTTCAGCCCCTGCGTCCCTTGGCGCCTCTCGGCCCCGATCCGCAGCTCCGCCCATCCTCGCCCCCCACCAGCGCCGGCCTAGGCCGCGGCCGCAGCCCCGCGCTCGCGTCGGCGCCGCCCGCTCCCGGCCCGCCCCCTATGGGCCCCGGCTAGAGGCGCCGCCGCCGCCGGCCCTCGGATCCCCGATGCTGGCCCGGAGGAAGCCGGTGTTGCCGGCGCTCACCATCAACCCCGCCATCGCCGAGGGCCCGTCCCCCACCAGCGAGGGCGCCTCCGAGTGAGTGGGCAGGGCCAGGGCCGGGGAGAGGACGGGATGGGGGTCCCAGAGTACCGAGGTCGGGGAAGGGGGTCGAGGAGATGAGAGGACGGGGGAGGGGGCCCTGGG
>NW_021145561.1:14686-15242 GCF_002837175.3 Physeter macrocephalus
TGAACGGTGAAATCGGGCTGGGGGAGGGTTCTTGCTGGGAGAAGATGGGATGGAGGCTCTCAGAGTAGTGAATCGGTCCTTGCGGGGAGAAGACCGGAATGTGGCGCCCTAAATAGTGCAGCCAGGATGATGATGGGAGGGTTTCTGAGGGGAGAGGATGGGTCAGGGGTCCGCAATGGTGAAATCGGAGGAAGGGGGAGTCCCTGAGTAGTGATGTGGAGGGAAAGGCGGGGGAGGGGGGCGGCGGGGAGTCCTTGCATTCCAAGAACGGTGGCGCGTGGGGTTCCTGAGAGGAGGGGATGGGGCAAGCGGGGTTCCTGGGAGTGAGCATGGGGTAAGGAGGTCCAGGAAAAGGGGAAGAGGGTACCTGAGAGATTTGAGGGTGGGGAGGGATCCCTGAGGGGTGGGGGGGTCCTCAGGGAATTGGGGGGAAGGGAGCCTGAGAAGACCCTGCTGGTGAGGGGTGGAGCTGAACCTGGGGAGAGTGGTTAGGAGGCCTGGAGGAGGCACAGAGGCTGGGGGGGAACAAGGAGCGAGGGGGATTTGAAGGGGCGGG
>NW_021145561.1:15398-52067 GCF_002837175.3 Physeter macrocephalus
AGGGGGATTTGAAGGGGCGGGGGTGGGGAGAACTGGGCACCCAGCAGGGAAGAAGTCGGGGGCCTGCTGAGACCCTTGAAAGCAGATGAACAGAGATTCTGGATTGAATGGATTAGCAAAGCCTTGAGGAGCTGGAGAAGTGTGGGTGGGTTTGAGGCAACTGAGGGGGGACAGGAGGACTTGAGGGGAAGGAAGGGGACAGAGAAAGAAGCACGGGGCATTGGGGTTACTCCATGGCAGAGTTGCGTTGTGTGAGGTCACGCCACTTGGCCCCAGAGCATGTCCCTATGATCTCCTCACTCCCGTTCTTCATGCTGGAGCAGCCAGGCTGGTCTCAGAGGTCCGTGGCCAGGATCCGTGTGCCGTGTGCCTTGCCTGTGGTGTGACCCATGAGAACCAGGTGTGATGGGTGAATGGCATGTTTGGTGCCCCTCAGGGGACTTGGCCTCCTGCGACCAGATGAAGGAGGAGCACCTTGATGCATATGTATGTGAGTTCACATCTTTCTCTGTCCCCAAGGGCGCAGCTCAATGTGGGGACGTGTTCCTGATTCTCAAAAACTCCACTTATTCTTACGAGACAGCTCCTTCATCGTATTCTCTTCTCGTTTTTTATTTTTTATTTTTTTAAATGTGATTTGTGATTTCCATCCCTTCAAGAATTCCCCCAGTGGAAGAAGCCAGCCGTTGGAATTCCAGGGTTTTTTTTTTAAATAACCACAGTGGAGTTGCCATGAAATGTAAAATGGCTTAATCAGCTGACTGCAGAATGCATTTTAGATGTCATAGGCCAGGCTGGACGCATTCCGGGGTCTGAGGGTCTGGCTGCAAAAGCTGTCTCTTCAGCCCTATGGTGAAGGGGCTGTGGCACATATATTCCTTCCTGTGCCTTTCCTTCTCTGTCCATCGGCATCCTTCTTGTTTCCCCTCTGTCCAGGTCCTGGCTCAGGGGACCACTACTATGAGCACAGGCTTTGCAGGCTGGAAGGACATAGGTGTTGCTCCAGCTTCTGCCACTTCCTTGCCTTGTGACCCTCAGGCAGGTTACTGAACCTCTGAGCCTTGTCCCTCCTGGGTGGGCTGGGTCTACAAGAGAGGTGCCTCCCAGGAGGATTGTGGGAGTTAAAGCTCTTGTACCTGCTCAGGAAGTGGCACCTAGCCCCCTACCTCCCAGCGACCTCTTCGAGGTACCAGCTCGGGTGACATCACCCAGCCGCAGGTCATCTTGCTCCCGTGTGCCCTTTTGCTCACATCTCTTTCAGTTGTAGGCAAGTCATGGTTGAACTTGGGGCTTGGAAGGTTCCTGCCAGAACTCCAGTGTCCCCCTTCATCTCCTGCTTGAATTCCCCCGGGGCGGGGGGTCTCCCCTAGGTGGGCGGTAAACCTTGGCTTAAATGCCCTGGAGAATGGTGAGTGGGGACCTCTGGAGGTGGCCCATTCTCCTCTAGTGACTTTTCTTAGAGCTGCACTCACTGTTTGGGTAGAGCCCTTGGCCACAGCCAGCACTTGAAATGTGGCTTGTCCAAATTCAGGGGAGCTGTAAGTATAATACATATTCCAGAGTAACTAATTTCACCAGATAAACATTTTCTAACGTGGCTAGAAAATTTTAAAATTGCATACATAGCTCATGTTCTTTTTCTTTTGGGCAGCCTCGGGTTAGTCCTTGTGCGCGCTGAGCATTGAGCTGGCGTCTACCTGCCTCTTATAGTGAGCTGCTTTTTACTACAGGATTTGGTTCAAAGTCAAGGCACTAGTGAAAATAGCTAACTGTCGACCTTTCCTTTGAAAGTTCGTTGAATCACCCAATAAAGTGCAGTATACATGGTTTTTATATACATTTATTTATTTATTTGTTTGTTTATTTATTTTTGGCTGTGTTGGGTCTTCGTTACTGCGCGCAGGCTCTTTCTAGTTGCAGCGAGCGGGGGCTACTCTTCGTTGCGGTGCGCGGGCTTCTCGCTGCCGTGGCTTCTCTTGTTGCGGAGCACGGGCTCTAGGCGCGAGGGCTTCGGTAGTTGTGGCTCGCGGGCTCCAGAGCGCAGGCTCAGTAGTTGTGGTGCACGGGCTTAGTTGCTCCTCAGCATGTGGGATCTTCCGGGACCAGGGCTCGAATCTGTGTCCCCTGCATTGGCAGGCAGATCTTTAACCACTGCGCCACCAGGGAAGTCCCACACGGTTGGTTTTTAATAACCGGCTCTAGGAATGCATGTACGTATAAATGCCTAACGTTTACAGTAACGCTCAAGATATAATAAGAGCGTGCTGCTGGAACAGAATGCCCTGGAATTGTCTGCACTGTTTAAATTATGCCCCTCTCCTTTCCCCCGCCTGTGCCTCTGTGTAATTCGTGTAAATTAGAGGCACAGATGCTACGGCTTCTGTCATCTGCCTCTCGGTTCTAGGTCTTTGCTCTGAGGCCACTCAGAATGAGTTTGCTTCGCCATCCCTGTGAAGGACAGGTGTCCTGACCTGGGGCTTCACTCCCCGACCCCCAGGCTTGTCTCTCCGGTTCCCTTGTCTCCTTCCCATGTGCTCCAGAGCTCTTGTGTCAGGAGGAAGGGCTCCCGGGTCTGATAGCAGGGCCCCTGAGCCAGATCTGGTCCTCAAGGTCCTGAGGTCTCCTAACCTTTATGAGCGGGGGAGAGGGACGGCATCTCCAGTTCTCAGGGACCTCAGCTGTGTGTCTGCGGGTGGTCTTTCTTTCCCATGAGATCGTAGGCCCTTCAAGCACCAGAATCGGGTCTGATTCACCTCCCAGCTACAAACCCCAGGCCTGGAATGTGCAGTGGCCGCGCGGTGACCTCGGCTCGGGCTGAGTCATCTCTCGGTAGCGCGTGCAGTCTTGGCTAACCCTCGCCCTTGGGGTCTCCGCAGAGCAAACTTGGTGGACCTGCAAAAGAAGCTAGAGGAGCTAGAACTTGACGAGCAGCAGAAGAAGCGGCTGGAAGCCTTCCTCACCCAGAAGGCCAAGGTCGGGGAGCTCAAGGACGATGACTTTGAAAGGATCTCGGAGCTGGGAGCCGGGAACGGTGGGGTGGTCACCAAGGTCCAGCACAGACCCTCGGGCCTCATCATGGCAAGAAAGGTGAGAGGCAGCTGGCGGCAGGGCGACGCCTCTGTCCCCGTACTCTGCGGGTGCGAGCGGTGGCTACAGGTGCCCTGGCAGCGGGAGAGAGGGGCCTCAAGGGTGCCGGCCTCTACCTTCTGACGGGCTCCCAGGCTCAGAAGCCACCCCCGCCAACGTGGGTTCTAGTTAGAATGTGGTGATGCAGTCTGGTCCCACGCAGCTCTTCCCTTGGGGGCCGCCCCCTGCCTTGCGGGATGTCTGAAATTCAGGTTGCCGGGAACAGACTGGCTTGAGAAAGGTAGCGGACGGAAGAGAGGAGAATCGAGTCCCCTTAGAGCCGGGCTTCCCCTGACTTTGCAACCAGGAGAAGGCCCTGCCGACCAGGACTGGCTGCTGGTAGCGACGGCCACATCAGTGGGGTGGGGGAGGGCGGTCCCTTGGCAACGGGGTACCCGAGCCACCTGTAGTAGCCAGGGTTCTCCAGACAAACAGAAGCACTGGGGGTGTGTAGGGGGTGGGGTAGGTAGAGGTACTTTAAGGCATTGGCTCAGGCGATCGTGGTGGCTGGCAGGTCTGAAATCTGTAGGGCGGGCCGGTGGGCGCAGACCCAGGAAAGAGCTGGTGCAGCTTGAGTCCAAAGAGAGTCTGGGGGCTTCCCTGGTGGTTCAGTGGTTAAGACTCCACACTTCCACTGCAGGGAGCGCTGGTTTGATCCCTGATCAGGGAACTAGGATCCCGCATGCTGTGGCGTGGCCAAAAAATTTAAAAAGAAGAAAAAAGAGAGGGGCGGGGGGAGTCTGGAGGCAGAATCCTCTCTTTGGGGGGGTGGGGGGGAGCGTGACCTCAGTCTTTTCTCTTAAGGCCTTCAACTGATTAGATGAGGCCCACCCGCTTATGGAGGGTCACCTGCTTTCCTCAAAGTCTGATGATTTCCATGTTAGATCACATCTAAAAAATACCTTCACAGTGACATCTAGATTGGCGTCTGACCCAACAGCTGGGTACCGTGGCCTAGCCAAGCGGACACACAAAATCAACCGTCACCTCCCTGTTCAGTGCAAACCCTGGTGCTGAGAAGTCCCTCATCGGGGCTCCTGTGCCACAGTGCAGCCTCCCTGCTACACATAGGGGAGGGTCCCTGAGAGACATCGGGAGTGGGGAAGAGGAGGTCACCACCTGGGGATGGTGGCTTCTGCACACGTGACTGGGGGACGTTGAGTTGACACGTGATTCAGCTCACACAGACGTGTTCCTGCAGACATAGGAAGCCCCCTTTCTGGAAGCCCATCGTCCCGTAGTTTCCGAATTGCTTTCTTGGAAACCTGACCACCCCGTTCCCCGGGGCGGATCTGCGCAGGGCCCGCCTTTCCTGGGAACCATGCACTCGGTTTCCATGGGGGGTGGTGGTGGGGGGGATTAGCGCAGCAGCTATTCCTCCTGCCTCCAGAGCCCCGCCCTCCCTCCTGAAACCTACAGCCACATGCTTTCTATTTCTGTCTGCTTACCACAGGCAGCCTTTTCAAAACCAGAGCAGCCCCCGAAATCCCTGGTCTGCCATCGCCCAAAGCACAGGGAGTGGAAGGGCAGACGTGAAATTCAGATGGTGACGGAAGGGAGGGACTTGGGAACAGAGTGCACAGGCCAGAGTGCTCGTCAGGGTCGGAAGGTTCTCAGGACAGCCAGGACTCTTCCAGGTGGCTGCCGACGTGCCTTGTATAACCATGAAATCCGAGAGTTTGTCTACCGCTTTCTGAAAGCCCGCGTAGTAAGGCTCCCAGGTTTAAAGCTAGGGGTCCCAGGTGTAGTCTAGTTAGTGGTGTTGCCCCGATGTCTGTGTCCCGGCTGTGATACCGGCCTCAGTCACAGACAGCGTCACTGCCAGGGGAAGCTGGGTGAAGGGCACACGGAACTCTCTCTGCTGTTTTTGCAGCTTTCCTGTGCTTGCATAATCCTTTCAAAATAAAAGGTCTAAAAAAAAAAAGGGAGGACTTCCCTGGTGGTTCAGTGGTTAAGACTCCGAGCCTCCACTACAGGGGGTGTAGGTTCGATCCTTGGTCGGGGAACTGATCCCACATGCTGCGCGGTTTGGCCAAAAAAAATAATAATAATAGAATAAAAAATTTTTTAAGAAAGGGAATTCCCTGGAGGTCCAGTGGTTAGGACTCAGCACTTTCACTGCCAAGGACCCCGGTTCGATCCCTGGTCAGGGAACTAAGATCCCGTACGCCGCATGGTATGGCCCCAAAAAAAAAAAAAAAAAAAAAAGTCTAAAAACGGGGGAGTGAACCTCAGATATTGTTCCCCATCAGCCGTAACCCCTTCCAGCTGCCTGTGGCCTGTGCAGCCACACCCAGAGTCATGCAATTCAGGGCGTGAATTTACTCCCTGGTGGCCCCGGAGCCCTCCGCCGGTCTGCAGAGGTCAAGGGCTCCCAGAGTGCCAGTTCTTCCAGGAGCTCTGTTTGCCTGTATTCAGCTGAGGACACAGGTGGGAGAATTGACGTGTCAAAGTGGTTTTTGAGGAACAGTGGCCTCCGTCCTTCCTCCACTACCCTGGGTGGAATTCCGAATTCCTGGGAAGCCGAGTAGGAATTCCACGCATTCTGGAAGGCCTGCGCAGCTCCTGCTGTGGGCCGGCGTCCCTCCAGCCCCTGTGATGGGCACCAGATTATCCTGACCACTACGACACGAGCAGTGACACCAGTTCCCTAAGACCCGCAAGAACCGGTCTCCATTGCCACTGTCACGTCCGTACGTAAATGAACTCATGCCTGGTGTCACGATTCCTCCCGCATCCTTGCGGGGCCCTGGGCACACAACCTCTGCGTCACTGGGACCAGCAGAGATCTGCGAAGAATTCGGTGACCGTGTTGCACCTGTGGGGCTCTCCCAACTTCCCTGTGCTCCGAGCGGAGGGATGTGTTTTCAGCCGTGTTGGCGGGGGGGGGGGGTGTCTCCCTCCCCTCGGCATCTGCACGCTTCCAGAATGGAGGTTACAGACCTGCCCAAGGCCACGTCCCAACACTAGCTGCCTTCTTTCTAGTGATGGCCCTGGGTCAAAGCCGGTGCGCACGTTCTCATTTGCATGGACCAACAGCTCTGTTTTACTGAGGAACTGAGGCTTCGCTGAGTCGGTGTCTGAATTGGGCTTGAACCCTCTCGGGTCCTCCCTTTGCAGTTGACCCTGACCCAGCGGAAGCTGTCAAGGCCTCGCCTCCGCAATCCATTTCCCTCTTTACCTAGTTTGTGCCCCCTGCCCCCATCCCTAACTCGAATCCCCCATTCTGCAGTAGGAACAGCCTTAGACTCCTAGATGGGATGGGGTTTGAACTCCTAGCACCGTACTTATTTAATCAGCTGTTGGAGGTCGCACGGCCGAGGTGCTGCTGCGGAAAGAGAGTGGGTTTTGTTTGGCGTTCCATGAGCCAGGCCCCAACCCTCCCTGACCGCTCACCAGCTGTGTGCCCCTGGGGGCGTCATGTAAGTCTCTGAACCTGAACTTGCTGGTCAGCCCAATGGGGGCAGTTCTCACCACCACTCTCCAACCCCTAGGGGTCGTCATCGTCAGGGCTAATCGCAAGCACCAGTGCTCAGAAACGTGGCCCTCGTCCCATTCCTGCTTTTTCTCCACACCCCCTCAGCGGTGGTTCCTAGGTGTTCCATGAGGCTCACTTCACATGGCAGCCGCCCCTGCATCCTTTCTTTACCATATTTTTCTGGAAAGCCTCTGACTTCTTTTGGCCTTACTCACATTAAGGCCCTGACTCCAGGCTTCCAGGACCCCTGGGATTTGTCCAGATCTGCCCAGATCTGCCCAGTTTTGTCCAACTCCCCCACTTCTGCTTCTCTGCCCACCTCCCCAGTGATTCATCTGCGGCTCCTTTGAGGTTCTTGGTGGAGAGCGGCGCTGTCCGCGATGGCTGCCCCGGTCCGATGCGGTGGCCGAGCCCTTGAAACACGGTCGATGTCAGCCAGGGCACACCGTACGTGCAGAAACACAAACCAGGTTTCAAGGGCTCCGTGTGAAAAAACTCATTAATATTTTTACATCGCCCTCATGTCGAAACAGTCCGTTTTTGATACATTACACCGAGTTTCAACAAAATACATGAAAAATTCATGTCTCTCTGTACTCTGAACGCAGCAGCTAGAGGATTCAAAATTAAATTGGTGGCCCGTGCTGTATTTCCTTCGGGCCTTGATGGTCCTGACGCCAGCATTGCCCACCGTCAGCCTCGCCGTGCCCTCCCTCCTGGCTTGCAGGATGAACCTGCCGCGCTGCACACGGACGGCAGCGCTTGGCTTTCAGACCCTCATTTCACCCTTTCCAAGCGGGTCTGTGTGCACATGCTCACAGGGGCGGCCGATGGAGGAGAGAGCATCTGGGGTTCTGGTGTGTTCCGCCGTCCCGCTGGTGGTGGCCAAGGGGCAGTTGCGGTGTCCCAGGGCCCACAGCCAGAGCTCTGCTCCGCAGGCTGGGTCAGGTGGGGAACCTTCGCGTGGAGGCGTGAGGCTTTGCCTGGGGGCGGCGTAGGCACCAGGCACCGTCTCGCTGGGAGCTGCTGCAGTTCTCAAGGTTTTGAAGGTCGTTGGTGGGTGCCCCACACACGCCCTGTGCCCCCCTGAACTCGGCACACAGCCCGCCAACAGGCAGCTCTTTGTCCTTCCGCCGGCATGCCCACCCCACCTTGTCGATCTGGCAGAGTCCCACCTGTCCTTCGAGGCCCGGCCTGAGTGTCGCCTGAGCCCTGGACCCCCCTCTGTGATTCCTCCGTCAGCATCTCCCCCACAGCGGGGTTGTTTTGCCTGTGTCTCTTCCCCTCCTGGTGGTGCGTCTCCTCCAAGCAGGACCATCTGTGCTGTCTCTCCCTGTCACCAGCCCCGAGTGTAACTGACTCTACAGAAATGTCTGTTGAATTGATAGTGGTCATTTCCAGGTACCGGGGATCTGGTTCCGCCTCTGATGGACAGGTGGAAATCACACCCTTTTCTTGTCTTATCACCATGGCTGTAGCATCTAGGACTCGAAGTAACCAGGACGTGGACCCGCAGCCTGACTCTCCCCCACTGTACGGGGGAATCTTGGCTTATTTGGGGTTTGTAGCTGGGCGTTGCTCTTGGCTGTTTGTCAGCTGTCTTTTCTGCATCTCTCTGGACGATCCTTTCTTTTCTAACCTTTCCAGATATTGCGATGAATTTGGTTTCAGTCCTCTCTGCTGACTTAAACTCAAGGGGAAGGGGAGCTAGGATCCTAGGGTGGCAGTGGAAGGCTATCTGTTCTCTAGGCTGGGGGTGGGAAGGGGTCCAGAAAACCCAAGGGGCAGAGGGGGGCAGAGGTGAAGTCATTGCCGCATCGGACAGGGCATTACCTGGTCTGCTCCTGGGAAAGGCTGGCCCTTTGTATGATTTTATTAACAGAGCTCCCCCTGTAACCAAGTGAATAATGTTGCCTCTGATGATATATTTTTTTTAAACAGCATTATTGAGATGTACTTCACCTACCATACAAACGACCCTTTTCGAGTATTTAATTCACTTATTTTTAGTATATTCACAGAGCTGTGCATCCATCACCATCAATTTTAGAACATTTTCATCACCCCAAAAATATGCCCCATCCGCATTAGCAGTCACTCCCCTGTCCCCCAGCCCCTGACAGCCAGGAATGCACTCTGTCCCTGCGGATCTGCCTGTTCTGGACGTTTCCCGTCAGTGGAGTCACCCACCGTGTGTCCTTGTGTGTCTGGCTTCTCTCACTGAGCGTCGTGTTCTCAAGGTCCATCCACGCTGTAGCGAGTGTCAGTGCTTCTCCCCTTTTCACAGCTGAGTGATGTTCAGGGCGTAGGGAGACATTTTTCTGTCCCTTCCTCCGTTGATTCGGGGCATTTGGGTTGCTTCCACCTTTCGGTTGCCGTGAAGCCGGTTACTGCGAACATTCCCGCTCCAGTCTGTGTGTGGGTGTGTGTTCCCTGTTCTCAGGTACATAGACACCCCGCCTTCCCGGCCCCCCTCAGTGGCCCGGTCCTGACCCCGCCTCCCTCTCCCTTGCAGCTGATCCACCTGGAGATCAAGCCAGCCATCCGGAACCAGATCATCCGTGAGCTGCAGGTGCTGCATGAGTGTAACTCCCCGTACATCGTGGGCTTCTATGGGGCCTTCTACAGCGACGGCGAGATCAGCATCTGCATGGAGCACATGGTGAGCACGGCGGGGCCCGGGGCACCTCCCCTCCCACCCCGGAGTCCCCGTCCTATTCCTGGGGGACCCTCTTGGAGGTGGGCGAGGCAGTGCAGCCGTGTGTGCACGTAGGCTCCTTTGTTTCTTAAGCGCCAGACACCCTCCTCCCGACGTTGCTTTTTCCCCGGATCCACGGTAGACATTGCTCTCTGTCGGCACAGAGCTGGCTCCGTCTTTTTCCCCTCCGTCTAGTGCCCTGGCGTCCACGTGTACCTGTTGGGTAATTTATGAAATGCTCTTGGTGGACACAGGTTGTTTCCGGTCCCCGCGGCCTTCCGAGTAATGCAACGTTGAAAGTCCTTGCACCTAAGCAGGCACACCTGAGGGCTGAGGCCCACTGGTGGGCTACGTGACTAAACACTTGATCTCTCCTTCCCGAGTGCCCTCTAACCAGCGTGCGTGGTCTGGGGACCCGGGTCTGCACCCCGGCTCTGCACCCCAGCTCTGACCCATGGGACCAGGCCTCTGCCATGGAGGGCGGCCGCCCATCTCTTTTAAACCATGGTTGATTCTGATGTGCCCCCTCGTTAAGGAACTCTGGTCTCGAGGCTCAGAAGTGGGTGGGATCAGGTGTAACGAAAGCAGAAGTGGTCAGGGCCGAAGGCCCCCAGAGGAAATGCCGCCGGCCCTCTGCCGTGCCTCCTTTGTCAGGTAGGGCCCTACCCGCGCCCGGCTATCTAGGCTCCGGCCCTCAGGGCCCTTGCAAAACCAGGATGCCGCGTGGCTTTTGGCGGGTGGCTTTGGTTATGCCTTGCCTCCAGTTTGCCGTCCCCTCTGATGGTTTTGTAACGAAGGCAGGAAACGAATTTGAACAAGAGCCCGCGAGGAATGCATGTGGGCCGGAGGGAGGGCTCCCCCAGCTTCCTTGCCCTGACCTGGCTGCCTGATTCCCGCCTGGCACTGCCCCGTGGGAGCCCCTTCCCCACCTGGGAGAGGGCAGTCGCATCTGCCCACCCACCTGGTCAACACTGCACAGACGAGTATCAGGGCGAGAAAAGGATGTGACATCGCTGTGGTCTGAGGGGAGTCTCTTCTGTGCTGTCTCTCCCCCCCTCCTCCCTCCCTCTCCCCTTCCCCGCTCCTCCCCTGCTCGCCGCCCCCCTTCAGCTACCTCCATCCCTGCTCCCTGAATACCCGGAGAGTTTGGAGGCCCCTCTTTGCCTTGTACAAAAGAGGCAGCATGGGACTTCCCTGGCGGTCCAGTAGTTAAGACTCCGCGCTCCCACTGCAGGGGGCAGGGGTTCCATCCCTGGTTGGGGAACTTAAGATCCCACGTGCTACACAGCACGGTCTAAAAAAAAGAAAATAAAATAAAAAAGAAAAGAGGCAGCATCACAGCCCCATCCCATCCCCCTCCGTTCTTGGTGGGTGTAAAGCATCAGTTCCAGATGAGGCGCCTGTACCGCGGCGGCGCACAGATGGAACCGCTGGGATGCAGGGGAGATGTGGATTCTCTTTGTTTGCCGCGTTCGTCCTTCAGAGCTTCGTGGTTGGGCTTTTCTTGTTCGCTTTCATAGCGAGCATATGACGACAGTGGAACGCGTAGATGGCACCCAAATGCAAAGACACGGGCTCGGGTGTGGCCCGCGCGCCCCTCTTTCTGCTGACCGGTTACAGTCCATGGAGGTGAGCCTTAAGTGGTGGGTGGCTGCTGGGCAGGGAGGGCGTGAGGAGGACAAGATGACAGGAAACGCTGAGAGGGCCTGTGCCACCCACACCAGCATCCTTGTGCCCGATGGTCCCCTGCAGGGTCTCGCACATGGCGGTGAGAGGACGCCTGCAGTCCCCCCACCTCTCATGCGGGACTGGACGAGTCTCACACCTTGTCTGTCAGGCCAAGGGTGTGAGGATGGGGACCGGGCGAGCTGGTCCATGAACGTTGACGGAGCGTCAGCCGTGACGTTGTCACCACCGCCACCATTTCCCCGAATTCCTGCATCACCTCCATTTCTCTCCCTGTCAAGGGCACGCATTCATTCGTCTCTACGCAGGGTCATGCACGAATTGACTCTCGTCTCCCACTGGGTAGATTCCAGCTCCAGCTTGTGAGAAAGCCCCGCTGGCTGTGACGAGCAGCCCCGATTCAGCACAGAAGGAGAAACTCACCTGTGGGCGCGGGAAACAGCGGGGCTGGCGGCTCCCCGGTGCCCAGACCTATTCCTTTTCCTGGGGAAACTAGGGGCCTGGACCAGCGGACAGTGGGTGTCTCAGGGCCGGAGCGGCCAAGGAGCAGCCGACTGACCACTCAGAGGCACCTCTTGGTATTTTCTTGGGTCCTGGTCAAATCTACTGAAGAATGCACTCCCTTGTTCTACAATAATGAAAAATCAGACACGTCCGTCAGCAAAGGGGAGGTGAAGAATGACACCAGGCCGCTTTCCAGGGGAGAAGTGAAAGCAGCATATATGCACCGGATGAGAAAATCCCCCGAGAGGAAAGTATGTGTAATATGAGCCCCTAGATAGAGAGATAGATAGATAGATAGATATACTTAAAACTCTGTATCATCTCGGCCCCCCACGGAGGATGATCCACGCTGATGTCCGGGGGTGGGTGGCAGTGGGGCTGCGTGGAGAAGACCCGCGATGTGTCCTGAGTCACCTTGAGACCCCAGCCTGGGGCCTGGCCCACCGTAGCCGCCGCGGAGATGTTCTCCCTGAATGTCATCCAGCAAACGTACCGCAATCCAACGGAGTCAAGCGTATAAGGAGCCGAGTCAGGGAGCAGGGATCACAAACGGTTTTTTTTAAAAATCCTTTTAAGGTTGATGAAACAAAAAATGAGAAAAAAGTGGAATTCCCATCTCACCCTGCACGCAGAACGGGGCTGGGCCGGGCAGCCTGCCGACCAAGTGCACTGGACCGCCTGGTCCCGTGGGTTCCTCCCCGGCCACACCCACCGTCGCTGCACGCACAGCCCCCTCGTCCTCAGGCTGGGGCTAGCCTACAGAGTCCCTCATGGGTTCCCAAAGCGTTGGAGGGCCTGGGGTTTTCCACAACTCCCACCGCGGCCCTTCTCCCCAAGCACAGCTGGAGCAGAGTGCCAGGGAGGGGGGACCAGGCGTCTCCGAGGCTGCAGGCTTCTCGCCCTCCCTCAAGCGGAATAAAAGGCCTCCTGGGACAGCCGGTGGCCACAGGAGCCCTAGAGCAGCATGGAGAGAAAACAGGCTCTGCACCCAGCTGCGAGTTCAGATGCTGACCACCTCCCACTGCATGCCCCGAGCCTCAGCTCCGGTCTGCCTAGCATCCTGGGGGGGCCTCGGTGTGTCCTCGGAGCCCATCTCTGAAGAGGCGCCTTGGGCCAGTCGGTGACACCCGGGGTTTTGGTCTCCAGGTTTGCTTCCGGGTGACCTTGTGCAAGACACTTGGTTTCTGTCACTTCCTCGGTATCGTGTGGATTTGGGGCCATGCCCTGGTCAGGGGATCAACTAGGGTGCCCTGTGTCACATCCTTTGCCGGACATCCCAGGTTCAGGGTGGCGAGCAGTGGCTACACCGGCAGGACGGGGGGCCGAGCCATCGTTCTCCCTCCCCCGTGCCCCTCGGCCTTCAGGCCTTCCTGGCGGAGCTGACTTGGCCTCCCGTCTGCGCCGGGCACTTGTGGGCGGTGCCCCTGTGCTCGCGTTCCCCTTCCCGGGGCCGCGGCTGACTTGCTGGGCGGGGACCCAGGCCCAGAGCTTCGGGTCTGGCTCAAGTACGCTCTCTGGTGCTCCGACTGCAAGCTGGGCGGCTCAGCCGCAGGCCTCGTGGAGCACTGGCCGCCTGCCGCTGCCGTGGCAACCTCAGGAAGGCTGAGTCACGCCGTCCAGCCACGGGCCTCAGTTCCGGGAAGGATGGACCGCCTGGCGAGCACACTGGCACCCTTTCCATTTCCTGAGGCCCCAGAGGTGGCCGGGGCCACAGGAGTCCCTGCTCTGAGCCAGTGGGTTGCCTTTGGCTGTGGTCTGGCCTCTGTTTTCTGTGGAGGAAATTGAGCACCAGCTCTCCGGGAACCAGGGAAATGCTTCGTTTTCCTCCCTGCCGCTCTGGCGTCCCTCTGGGGAGCCCTGCCTGGCGACGGCCCAGGGCAGCTCTGCCTCTCTCCTGTGCTGTCCCTAGGACGGTGGCTCCCTGGACCAGGTGCTGAAAGAAGCCAAGAGAATCCCCGAAGAGATCCTGGGGAAGGTCAGCATCGCGGTAAGTGCATGCGGGCGCGCGCTCCCAGCCCCGCGTTCTCGTGGGTTTCTTCTTACTTCTGCCCCCTTGCACGTGGCCAGGCTCGAGGAGCCTCCGGAAGCCAGTGGTGGGCATCAGCCTCCGGGCAAAGAGGCAGAGGTGCCAGTGTCAGCCTCCACCGGCTGTGGGACTGAGCGGGTGGCGTCCCTTTGCCTGTGAAGTGGGGGTGATACTTCCCTGCCCCATACAGGCATGGGGGTGGCAGGAGGAGCCTGGCGTGGCACCAGGCACACACTGTCCCACGGTGCTGTCATCGTCGAGTGTTGCCTGTCTAACTCAGTGAAACAGCCACTGTATCCTTCACGCCGTCAAAACCTGGGGGCCCTGAGCACAGTTCCGGCACCAGAGGGCTCAACAGAGGACGCCTCTCGGGCTGGGGTGACCCCTGAGGCGGGGCGGTTGGCTGGACACTTACAGCCCTGCTGACAGGTCCTCGGGTCCTCCTCAGACAAGGGGAGAGCGGTGTCCTCCTCAAGGGTGGGGGGCCGTGTGAGAGTTGGGGAGGTGGGTGACTGTACCCACCCGAAGAATGTCGTCACTGTCACATGGCCACTTCAGCCTGGGTCTCGGGCCTGTCCAGGGGACAGTCCCCCTCACGGCACCACCTTGCGGCTTCCCTGCAGGTTCTGCGGGGCCTGGCGTATCTCCGGGAGAAGCACCAGATCATGCACCGAGGTAAGGGGACGGGCCCCCCGGGGCCGGGAGGGGCTGGCGGCGACCCGCAGCACCCACACCACCGGCTCTGCTCCCAGACGTGAAGCCATCCAACATCCTCGTCAACTCCCGAGGGGAGATCAAGCTGTGCGACTTTGGGGTGAGCGGGCAGCTCATCGACTCCATGGCCAACTCCTTCGTGGGGACGCGGTCCTACATGTCTGTGAGTCCTTCCAGCGTCCTCCCCCGCCCCACCCCGACCCTCATCAGCTCTTCCCCGTTTTCCAGAAGCTTTTCCAAAAGCCTGCCCTTCCCCGTAGTATAGTTTCTTTTGCGGGCTTTCTTCTCTCCTTCGAATTTCTAGTTTCCATCATCTTCTCATCTGGGTTTTTGTCTCTCTGGAGACGCCGGCCTGGTTCCTGTCTGCTCGGGGAGAGTAGTCAGTTAATTTCTGAGCCAATCGACTAGCCCTCCATTATTTTAGGAACTATCTGGGCGATTTTATTTTTTTATTTTCATTTTTATCCCTTTAATTTTTTTTGGCCACACCGCGCGGCCTGTGGGATCTTAGTTCCCCGACCAGGGATTGAACCCGCGGCCCCTGCGTTGGCAGCGTGGAGTCTTAACCACTGGACCGCCAGGGAAGTCCCCATCTGGGTGATTTTTTTTTTTTTTTTTTTTTTTTTTTTTGCGGTACGCGGGCCTCTCACTGTTGTGGCCTCTCCCGTTGCGGAGCGCAGGCTCCGGACGCGCAGGCTCAGCGGCCATGGCTCACGGGCCCAGCCGCTCCGCGGCATGTGGGATCTTCCCGGACCGGGGCACGAACCCGTGTCCCCTGCATCGGCAGGCGGACTCTCAACCACCGCGCCACCAGGGAAGCCCCGTCTGGGTGATTTTAAGAGCAGATTCTGAGAAGTCCGTCTTGGGATTGTTGGGAGAAGGAGACGTTCCGGCGTCTTTCCTGGGTTGGTCGCTCTCCAGAAGCACTTTGGGTTGTGGGGCTTTAAGGGGCTGCTGTCAGCATGGCTGGAAACAGGTGGAGGGAGGGGGTGGAATGGCTTTCTTTCTGCTGCTGGGTCCCTAAGCGGGATGGGGCTGCAGGGGAACCACAGGGACACTCTAGGGTGCCAGCACCCCTCCATCTCCCTTGGGCCGTCTCTGCCCATCTCCCCCCAGCCGGAGCGGCTGCAAGGCACTCACTACTCGGTGCAGTCAGACATCTGGAGCATGGGCCTGTCCCTGGTGGAGCTGTCCATTGGAAGGTACCCCATCCCCCCGCCGGACGCCAAGGAGCTGGAGGCCATATTTGGCCGGCCTATGGTCGACGGCGCGGAAGGAGAGCCTCACAGCATCTCGCCGCGGCCAAGACCCCCCGGACGCCCCATCAGCGGTATGGCCCGAGGCTGGGACTTCCAGTTTGGATGGGGCACGCGGCTCCTGGGGACGGCAGCTGCCTCCCCTCTGCCCTCTCTTAGCGCCACCTGTCCCCCCGGGCCGCTCTCACTGTGGTCAGCAGTCCTCAGATGGTCCTGAGGCTTCTGGGGACAACGCTGCAAGCAACGCCCCGAACTGTCCCGTCTGGGGCAGCTGCACCTGTTGCTGCCAGCTGGCGGGGTCGAGACACTCGCCCCTCAGCCAAGCCGTGGGGTGGCGGGTGCTTTCTCCAACATTCCATCACCAGAACGTTCAAGTGCACAGAAAAGCCGGAAGGGTTGCCCAGCGGGCAGTCTTCTGCCCCACACCTGGACTCTGCAGCGGCCGTCCTGCTGTGTTGGGCCAGGCCTTTCAGGGAGCCCAAAGTGAAAGGAGCTCGACTCGGGTCTCGGGTGGCTGGTTAGATTCAGCCCCAACACACAGCACGGGTACGGGAGGGCAGCGGGGCTCCCAGGGGCCTCCCGGTACCTCAAGCAGCCACCTGTGAGGTTCCGGCCGATGCTTCTACCACGTTGGGGGCTGGCGAGGGGTCAGGGTCATGGCTCAGGTGGTGTAATTAGGAAGCGGCACGTAGGGCTCTGTGATTTTTTTTTTTTTTTTTTTAAAGTCAAGTGGCCGGAAGAGAGTTGAATTGAGTGAGAGCCCAAAGGACCATGCAGTGGACTGCATTTGGTTGGTTGGTTTCTAACAGCTTTATTGAGATAGCATTCACATACCATGTGGTCCACTCGATTCAGGCTTATAACTCACTGGATTTCTATACCTTCACAAGGTTGTCCGACCATCACCTTTATCTGACTTCAGAACATTTCATCACCCCAAAAGGAAACCCTGTCCCCTCCCCAGCCCCTGACAACCACGAACCCGCTCCCTGTGTCTGTGGATCTGCCTGTCCTGGACGTTTCCCATCAATGGAATCACACACTGTGTGTCCTTCTGTGTCTGGCTTCTCTCGCTGAGCATTGTGTTCTTGAGATCTGTCCACACCGTGGCAAGTATCGATGCCTCGCTCCTTTTTTATGGTCACATAATATTCCACCGTGTGGTATCTGTTTGCTGCTGACGGACACTTGGGTCGTCAGATGGTGGTTTTCACGGAATTCTCAAGCCCAGACCCTCCCCTTTCCTGGTGCCGCACCCAGTCTGCTGGGGTGTCTTGATTTCCTCCGAGGGGAGAACCCCCCGCCCGCATCTGTGTCCTCAGGCCCTGGCCCTGCCCCTCCCTTTCCAGCCCACTCCCAGACGGTGCCCAGACCTTCCAGGCGGGGAGGAGCGGGGCGCTGTGCCAGGCCGCTCGGCCGGCCAGCACCTCCTCCAGCCCCAGCCCTGGCCCACGTGCCCATTTCAGGACAGGGGACAGAAGGCAAAAGTCCAGCTGCCAAACGCGGGCCTGGCCAGCTGGGTCTAGGACAGGGGTCAGCCACCCCAGCCAGCCACCATCCTGAGCCCGCAGGTCCGTGCCAGGTCAGACTGCTGCCCTTGCCTGCTTGGCCCCCCGTGCCCCCTCCCCCCACGCCAGGGAGCAGGGGGTCGGCTTTAGCACAGCCCAGACGCAGCCCCCTGCCAGATGTGTGCCTTCTCAACAAACGTTCCTGTTCGTCCCGGTGATTTGTTTTTTTAATTCACCAGAGGCTCAGGAGAGACGCCCCTCTCCCAGGAAGGCAGCTGGGCCCGGGAGCCTGCCCTCTGGGTCGGGCCGGGTGCGGGGGAGGGTGCTCGGCTGCGTTCAGCGCGCTCAGGCCCCGCCGCTCGACGGAAGCACGGAGCCCACCTGCCCGTCTCACCCGTCTTTGTTTCTGCCCCGGGCAGGTCATGGGATGGACAGCCGGCCGGCCATGGCAATCTTTGAGCTGCTGGACTACATCGTGAACGAGGTGTGTGCCCGGAGCCCCGCTGGCAGGCAGGTCTCCACAGCAGCGGCATCAAGCCGTTCCCGTTGGAAAGCGTCCCCCAGAAAGAAGAGCGTTCGACGTGTAGCCTGTGGGTTGTGTCGGGGAGGGGCCGCGGGGAGCCACGGAGACCCTTGAGTCCAGTAGGATGCGCGCACCTCCCCTCCCCAGGGGACTCTTTTTCATCTTTTCACGGGGATGAACCCAGAATTCTCACTCTGAGCCCAGTGGCCGAGCGCTGGGGCCCTGCGGGTGAAGTCATAAATCATCCCACTTCCTCAGGGAAAGTTGAGGCATCACCTTCCTCTCTGGGAAGGGGGCACAGGGCGCCCACCCAGTTCTTCTCCCCGCCCCGTGAGAGGGCAGCGTGGATACTCCCGTTGTACAGATGGGTAAATCCAGGCATAAGGATGGGAGTGGCCTCCTCAGGCCTGCAGCTGGGACGGGGCCGAGCAGGACCTGACCCTACAGCCCTCCCTCTCGGCGTGGCCGGGTCACCCTCCTGGCCCTTCTCTGATGGAAGTATGTTCCCAGTGGCCCTTTGGAGTTGGGGTGGCCGAGCTTGGCCCAGGGTTGGATCTTGAGGTGAGCAGCTCAGAGCAGGGTCAGTGGCGACAGAACAGGGCAGGGTGGTTCCGGTGACACAGCTCTCCCCGCACCTGGCAGCGATGCCCAGGCCCGGAGAGCACGTCCTTCCAGGGAGGTCGCCAGCACCTCCCGCCCCTGAGCAGGAAGAAGGCCCACCGCCCGCCTGGACGGGGCCTGAGCATGCGCACGGCTGTCCCCCCTCCGGGACCTGTGCGGGGCCAGGCCCCCCGGGCTCCCCCTCTTTTCAGGCAGACCCCCAGCTCTCTCCAAGCACCTCCGGAGGGTAGGGGCCCAGACCGTGTAGCACGTGGTCAAGAGTAACCACCCTCGTCCATAAAATGAGGATGAGCCCTGTTCTCCTTCACTCCTGAACCAGCCGTGGTCCCCAAACAAGAAGAGCTTTTGAAGGAAACTCTGGGAAAAGGCCAACCGAGCTGGCAGGGCTGCCCGGGGAAGCTGCTGGCAGGGGGGGTGGGCGCCCTCTGCCTCCAGGAAGGGTGCATCCTGAGGGTCCCCGACAAGTGCTGAGCTGTCCTCAGAGGCACAGGCTGGGAAGCGCCTTTTCTCCCTGATTCCAGAAGCATCCTTGAGCTCTCACCCCCGCCTGTCTGTCCTGCCCCGCAGCCTCCTCCCAAGCTGCCCAACGGCATCTTCACCCAGGACTTCCAGGAGTTTGTAAATAAATGGTAAGACAACACGGCCGCCAGCTCGGGGCGGGTGGGGCTGGAGGGGCCAGGCCTCCTGCTTCCTGGGACGACCGGGGCCTCGGGGATGCCGGGCAGTGGCGGTGTCTGGCGGGTCCAGAGCTCACCTGAGAACCCAGATCCCCCCGCCAACCCCCCACCGAGGCTGCTGAGTCACAGCGTCCAGCTGCCACCCCCAGCTTGTCCTCAAAACCCCGTGCAAGCCAGGATGGCAGGCTCTCTGGAAATAACGCTGTTCCTGCCTTGCCTCCTGCCAGCCGGCAGCCCGGTGTCCTAACCCCTCAAGCCCGTAACCTGCGGCTCCTAGGCAGGCCTTTGGAGCCGGTTTCTGGCGGGTGGCCCTCCCACCCTCTGAAGCGTCTGGGTGGTGCGGCCTCGGGCGAGCGGGCTGAGGACCCGCAGGGCCGGCCCGTCGAGCGCCCTGCATTACAGGACGTGACGCTGCGGCCCAGGGTTGCGTACCTCGCAGCCAGCCTGTGACTGCGCGTCCAGCGCGCCCCGTAAACCTCTCTGTGCCCTGTGAGGTTGCCAGTTTGAAGAACTGCCACTCAGCCCTGAACTGCTTTGAGCAGCTGCCTTTTAGCCAGTTCTGCTTTCTTGAAGAGAAGACTTCCACTTTGACCCTTGGACTCCCAGACTTGGGGTTTTTATTAGAAACTTAGCTGCAGTTGCTGCTGGGCCTCTGATGGAGCAGTGTGGGGGGGTTTCCCACCCTCTTCCCCTTTCCCTCCTGTCCTGGTCTCAGGTTCTTGCCCTGCCCTCCCGGGGCATCCTGCTCTCACACCCAAGGGTGGCAATGGAGCCCCTCACCCACGGCGGCCAGGCAGGAAAGGGCAGCAGGATGCAGGCCTCTTCCCCCAAGGCCACTGACTGCCCGCCTTTCTTCTCTCTCCCACCCCCTGGAACCCACAGCCTAATTAAGAACCCAGCAGAGCGAGCAGATCTGAAGATGCTCATGGTGAGTGATACCCACAGAGTTTGGGCTTCCGGAGGTCCCCGGCAGGCCCTCCTCGCCCTGAGTGAACGCCTGAGCTGGCTCCGATGTCTCTCGGCCAAGCTGGAGAACCCCTGTGGGTCTCCCTGGCTTGCTGGAGGGGACCATGCAGAGCGGCCGTGGTCCTCTTAGCTCCCCGGGGGACAGAAGGGCCCGTGTGCCTGGGGCTAGGGCTGTGTCTCAGAATGGCCGGCCTCCAAGGCATTGGGGGCACCACTGGGGTGTTTGCCTTCCTCTAAACCCATACTGTCCAACGTCCTCGAAAACCAAGGTGGTCTCCGGCATTGGCCTTCCCCCGGCAGGCTGCCTGCCGGCCTCAGGGTGACGGTCACAGTGCCTTCCACCCACGTCCACTGTGGACGTTAGGCCTTCTTCCTCCATCACCAGGCCTGACCCCCTGAGTCACCCCCGATGCTGAGTCAGCCCCTTGTTTACGCGTCTTGTGTCTCGAAGACAGAAAACACTGCCAGCTACAGGTGTGAGACGTTGGTTGTCAACCTCAGGTGTCCACACGGGAGAGGAGGAGCCTCTGAGGGTGGTCACGATATGGTAGTTTGAATGACCGAGCCACGCCCTCCGGTGGGCTCCTATGCCCCTGCCCTCGCCTGCAGGACCACGCTCCCCCCTCCCCACCATGTCCTCCACCGAGCCTCCCTCCCGCTTTCCACCTCAGGACCTTTGCACAGGACGGCCCTTCTCCTTCTGGGACGTGTCCTGTTCCTCTCTCCCCAGCTGTGGGCCTCTGCTTCGGCACCGCCTCCAGGAAGGCACCCTGTCTAGCCCACCCCTCTGTTAGCTGTGGCCACAGCCCGTGTGTCCCGGCTGTAGTCAGTTTTCTGTGGCCCCAAGAGTGAGCCTGGCCTGGAGCGCCTTGTGGGAAGGGGTCTGCGTCCATCTGCTTCTTTCTAGAAGCTCCTTACTGAGTCCAGTGACGTGTGTTCAGGGCACACATGACATAAGAAGCACGTGTTCACCATGGAACATGCAGACCCACGGAACAGGGGAGTGAATTTTGACACCTGCTGTTGTCTCCCCCCGCCCAGCTCCGCACAGTTCACACGGTGCGGGACGACGTCCAGGTCTCTGCCTGCGTGACACCGCGGGCCGTGTGGGGCTGACTGTCTCCCCGACCACGAGTCCTGTTCCCTTGGTTTGGTGTTTCACCCAAGCCTGCGCCCACCTTTAGGGAGGTGGGGGTGGTCTCGCCTCCCCAGCTGGCATAACAGGCGGATGTCACGTAGACCCCCGCCCTTCCGAACGGGAACCGCTGTCAGGGTGACTGTTAAAGTTACTTAAACTGACGGACGAGGCGCGATCCTGCTCTCCAGCCACACGGGCCCTGTTTCAAGGGTTCAGGAGCCTCAAGCGGCTGGTGGCTGCCGCCTGGACAGGCACGTAGGGCACTTGCTATCCTCACAGAGTTCCGTGGTTCCAGATCAGATGTTCTCACGCAGGTGACTCTGCCCCCATGGGTCCCTGGGCCGCATCTGGGGACGTCTGTGGTGGTCACACCTGGGGGGGGGATCCTGGCGTCGAGCAGGTCGGGGCAGGGATGCAGCTCCACACCCCACAGCGCCCGGGACGCCCCATAGAGGGTGAGCCAACCCCACGTCACCCTGGGCTCCAGGGGGCATAGAGTGGCTTCCCCCGTCGCCTGAGACCCCGTCCCAGGCCGCGTGGCCTCGGGCCCGGGCCTCCCTGCTCTGGGGTGGGGACCCGGCCGGCCGGCCGGCCGGCCAGGGCCGGGCCACTCACGTCGTTCCTTCCCTTTCAGAACCACGCCTTCATCAAGCGGTCCGAGGTGGAAGAAGTGGATTTTGCCGGCTGGTTGTGTAAAACGCTGCGGCTGAACCAGCCCAGCACGCCCACGCGCACCGCCGTCTGAGGGTCCCACCACCCACAGGCCCGCTCCCCCTCCCGCCCCTCCCGCCGCACCCTCCGCGGGGATGCGCGCGTGGCCCTCGGGCCCGGGGAGGCCGTCGCCGCTGTGCTGTCTTCTCAGAACCTGCTTCCTTAGGTTTAAAGGAAAAAACCGAAACAAAACAGGGAAAGAAAAAGCAAACGTGCCGGTTGTGCTTCTTGTGCCTTGTCCTTGGGGTATCAGCCTCGGTCCAGCCCGGGGTGGGCGCCTCTGCGAGGGCGGCCCAACCCCCGAAAGATGGGCGTGGCGTCGGGCACTGGCTTTGCCCCTTTCCGAGGCTTCAGCCCTCGGAGGGACCCCCAGCCGTGGGTGACTTTCACCAGAAGAGAAGGGGGCTGCCGCCTTGGGGTGCATGTGTGCCCCCAGCCTGTCATCTGCCCCTTGGAGGTGGCCCTCCCGGCCCGCAAGAGCCATCGGGCCCAGTGGCTCTCGTGGGGTCCCCTCCCCCGCCCCGCCCCGGCAGCTCCAGCCTCGGGCCATGCAGCCTGTCCTCAGCAGTGCGTGACCTGCCCCCTGGGAGGGACCCCCGGGTCCTCTGCTGTGCTTCAGGGAACAGAGACTTCTGACAGCTCGCAGCAGCCTGAGCTGACACTCGCTTGGCAGAAAGGAAGCCTTGGGTTTCCAAGCTGTCCTGCGGTTGAAGCCCCAGCAGATCCTGCAGATAAGGATCCCGTTCCCCTACGCCTGCAGGCCGACAGATGTGGGCGGGTGGCTCTGTGTCACCTCCGCTCGCCCAGCAAATCAGAAGTGACCACCCAAGGCACGTCACTGTCTCGGGCCTTGAACCGTTCGACCGCAGCTGATCGGAGATGAGATGGTGGGGGTGAGGCTGTCCTGACTCCTGGTGGCCATTGAGGTGTCCAGCCAGGCCCCCTGCAGGGGTCTGCATGAGGTCCGAGGCCCGAGACCCAGCCTTTCCGCCTTCAGGGCCGTACCACCTCCAACAGAGAAGGCCGCCTCTGGGCCATCGGGCAGTAGGAAGTGGTGGAGGGCTGGGCTGCTTCTAAGGCTTCCCCTCCTGCAGGCTCTCTGAAGATGAAGCTGTGAGTCTCCCCATAACCCCAATACTTCCTGAAGGCTTGAAACGAGCCAACATTTATCTGTGATAAATCGCAGAGGAAGGGTTCTCGTAGAGCAGCGGTCCTGGTGCAAGCCACACCGGCCCCGCGTTTCTGGAGAAGGTACAGCTGAAGGTGGGGTATTGTGGCCCTCTGGGAACTGCTGGGTCCTTTTCTTCCTCGGGAGACCCTTCAAGTCTCCTCTCTTTTTTCCTGTGGTCACCAAAGAGAAGACAACTTGGTAGCTGTTCCAACCAGCTTTCCAGATTTCTGCCACCCCGTCGTTGCCCCCAAAGTCTTTCCTGATTTAGAAAAAGATAACTAAAAGTGATGGAGGTGTCGCTCTGTGGGTACCCCAGCTCCCTCCAGAGCTTCAGAGGGGGAAGGGGGCCTAACGGGTGAACTGTGACTCAGCGTCTTGGCCCATGGGCGCCCGGCGCTGGCAGTCACAGACAGCCCCGTCGTTGGGCCAGTCCTGTCCACGTCAGGCTGTGGGCCTGACCAATGTCTGTTAACAGAGCCGACTGCCGTTTGCAAGGAGAGAGACCACATTGACGGGGTTCCTAGGGGTGCGGGTGAATCGGGTCAGTGGGGTAAGGCCTCCAGGGTTGCTGGGGGAGGATGGATCGAAAGCAGGCGCCTCCCCCAGCCCATCGGCTCCAGCCGCCCACCGTCTGCTGTGTTGCTTTGCCAGGACCCCGAGGCGCCTCAGGAAAGGACCAGAGAGACACTTGGCACTTACCCTTCCCACTCCGAGTCAGCCAGGAACACGCCAGAGCCTTGGAGGCCGTGATGAAAGTGTCCGACTTTAACAGCCAGGGGTCTCCCTCCCTCCCCCCCACCCCGCCCGCTTCCTCACTCCCGCTCCCTGCAAACGTCCCTAGACTTGGCCCCCTCTGCTCCCACACCCCGACACCCCGGCTCTCCCCGGTTCACAGTGGTCCAGTCCTGGCTGCTCCCAACGATCTGGCCAAAGGTGACCACAGGCAGGCCTGGGGACGCTGCTCCCTGTCCTGGAGGTCCTCTCTTGCAAGGGGGCAGGCTCTTCTTCCTGAAACATGTAACATCTGTTGGTTTTGGGGTCTCCTGACGTGTAGGGGTCCAGGCAGAAGGTGGGGTCATGCAGCCAGGCTGCTGGCCCCTCCCGAGCTTCTTGTGAGAGACTGTGTTCTGTGTCAAGGTTCCCCGTGGCTCTTCCTTAAACCCTGAGACGGCCAAGTGCGTGAGAGGATGCAGCTGCCCTGTTCGGGCCCCTGGGACCCCCAGCACCCCTCTGTCTGACCTCTTTGTCCAAAAACAAATCAATCAGGAAATGAATCCAAGAGCTTCAGAATCTTGCCCGTTGGATGTTTTCTTACTGGGGTTTTCAGTTTTCTTCGCTTCTGGGGTTTTGGGGTTTTTTTGGTTTCTTTTGCGCTTGGTTTGGAAGAAGAAGGTATCCAGCGTCTTGTCGATGCAAGTTTCTCCTCAGGTCCAAGTTTTCATCATATTAAACAGCACTTTCCAACACCACGTGTGCTGACCCCTGTGTCCCCAGAGAGCAGACTCTCCCTGCCTGGTTCTGAGCCCTGAGCAGCTCACAAGTGACCTTGAAATAAGTGATGAGCCGGGAAAAGTGGCCCAGCTCGAATCAGGGTGCCACAGGCTTTTACCCCCAACCCTGGCCATGGGCCAGAAGCCATCTAAAAGCTCGGGGTCACAGGCGGGCAAATGCCTGCCTGCCTGATCCAGTGGAATTCTCAGGTTGGACCAGCCCCAGCCCCGGGACCGTCGCATTCCCTTCTCTGAGTGTAACAGATGTTCCGGGGATGGGGCAGGGGGGAAATGGAAGAAAAGAAGGTGTGCAGAACCCAGAACCGGCAGGCAGATTCCAGGCGGGTCTCGGCCCCCTGCGCCCTCAGATGCCACTGGACGCGCATCATTCAGCTGCAGGCGCAACTTAAATTTCCTCGTGGCCACATTTAAAACAGGAAAAAGAGTTAACCCTTCTGGTTTCTTGTTTTTGTTTGTTTTTTGTTTTGGCCTCACCGCGTGGCACTCGACGGGCGGGATCTTTAGTTCCCCAATCAGGGATCAAACCTGTGCCCCCTGCGGTGGAAGCGCGGAGTCTTAACCGCCAGGGAAGTCCCTGGCGAAGGTAATTGGATGCTATGTTTTATTTAACCCAATGTAGCCAAAATATTACCCTTGCACTTTGCAATCAATACGAAAATTAGTCTGGTCTTTTCCTTTTTTTTTTTTTTTTTTTTTTTTTTTTTGTTACGGAGTTGTTTTACCGTGTGTTTTGCCCTCACGGTGCATCTCACTTCGGACGGCCCACATCTCCAGTGCTCGATGCCCCACGTGGCCAGAGGCTGCTCTGTCCTCTCCCAGCTGGCATCATGCCCACTGGGTCTCAGTGGGGACAGTCTTGCCCCCCTCAACCCAGGGGACATTGATGTCTGGGGACATCTGTGGTCATCACGACTGGGGGGCTCCTGGCATCCAGCGGGTGGGGCCGGGGATGCTGCTCCGCCCACCAAGCCCGCGGTGGCCCCCCCTAGAGAGTAACCCGGCCCCCTGTCAGCAGTGAAGGGAGGAAGCTGATTTAGCCCACGCCCCTCCCAGGACCCGACAGTGTAGAAGGCCACAGTCCCCCAGTAGCAGAAGTCAGACAGACCCTCGGTCTTCTACGTCCAAGGCAGCCCTGCCTGAAGCCACCAGGTTTCCTGTGTCCAGAGCCTGGGACACGGTGTGGCAGGGGGCGTGTGGGCAGACGTGGCCCAGAACCTTCTGGAAGGCAGGGAGTCGAGAAGGGCGCTCAGCCAGCCCCGGGGGTGGAGGTGTGTGCAGGGCAGCAAGCCTCAGGTCCGGGAGGCGGAACTCAGTGGACTCCGGGTTAACCGAGTTCAGTTCAGAAGAAGCTGCCACAGCGTTTCCCAGAAAGTGGGGATCGGGCGGGCGGAGTGGGAGTGAAGAGGGGGAAGGGACGGCCTCAAAATGAAACCGGCAGGGGCCCTGCGGGTCTCGCCCCGCCTCTCGGGGCTGGGGCTCCCAGTTGACCAGGTGTGCGGGCCCCAGGCTCCCCTCAAGGCCACACCTTGAACTTCAGGCCAGTGGCTGGAGGACCTGCCCGGTCTGCAGTCCCCGTGGCAACGACAGGGAGGCTCTGGAGGAGGAAGGAGGGCGGAGGGGGAGGCCAGGCCCCGTGGCAGCCTGAACCGAGGCTCGGGTTTCGGCCCAGGCTTCCCTGGGGACCGAGGGAGGCCCGCAGAGAAGCACCTGGAGAATCAGAGAGAAGCCTCAGGTGAGGGAGGGACCGAGGCCCCCAGCTGAGTCTCTTCCCCAGCCCCATCCCTCGCCTGACCCCCACCCCTGGGGGAGGCCACGCCCCCTGCAAGGGCGTCATCCCGGACCAAATGAGATGGCTACCGCTGACCCCCCAGGAAGGGGCAGACCCTGTCCTCCTGAGCATCCTGAATCCCTTTTCCCTCCACCCTGGCTACACCCCGTGAACTGGCCAGAACAGCTAACCCCATCGTCCCCCTCCCGAGCCCTGACGACACGGGACCCGGCCAGAGGCTCCGAGCTCCCCCGACAGATGCCGGGCGCCCCCCATCTCCACACCCTGTGTGCTGGAGAGTTCACAGCCCTAGCAGCAGCACCAGGCAGAAGGCCGTGGACTGGGTGTCCACGCTGAGAACCCTTGGACCGGAGAGGGCATCCGGGGCAGGGGGAACCCACGTGAGCAAGGGCGTGGCAGCGGGGCCAGGGTGCAAGATCTTTAACAACCATCCAGCAGAGCAGTGCCCATTCCCAGTGGGCCCACGAGGGTGCCTGGACTCAGAAAGGGGTCAGGTCTGCCTCTACCGGACCTCGTGTTGACTGTTTAATTTCGGGGGGGGGGGTGGGGGGACACAGGGGCTGGGGTGTTGGGTGCCTACCAGGTGAACGAACAGAAGCCTGTCGACATTTCAGCCCCCACTGGCTTTGGGTGCAGGACAACATGGTGGCTGAGTGGGGAGCCAGGTCACTTGGATGTCTGGCTAAGAAACCAGAACCTTATGGCCGGGACGATGGCCGACTGCAAGCTGGGCAGTGAACTCAGACAAGAAGGTTTGGGAAGATGAATTAGCAAAGGAGCAGGATGCTCGGAAATACCACCATAGGGGTCCAGGCCAGTCCCCACTGTGGCTGTCCTCTTGGGGGTCACACCAGCTAGGAGGGCATGGACATCCAGGGAAGCTGGCCTCAGGTTACAGATTCTCCTGCAAAAAGTCACAGAGAGGGACTTCCCTGACGGTCCAGCGGGTAAGACTCCACGCTCCCAATGCAGGGGGCCCAGGTTCAATCCCTGGTCGGGGAACTAGATCCTGCATGCATGCTGCAACTAAGAAGTCCACATGCTGGGCTCTCCTGGTGGCGCAGTGGTTAGGAATCCGCCTGCCAATGCAGGGGACACGCGTTCGAGCCCTGGTCCAGGAAGATCCCACATGCTGCGGAGCAACTAAGCCCGTGCGCCACAACTACGGAGCCTGCACTCCAGAGCCCACGAGCCACAACTACTGAGCCCTTATGCTGCAACTGAAGCCCGCGCTCCTAGAGCCCGTGCTCCGCAACAAGAGAAGCCACTGCAATGACAGTCCCGCGCACCGCAACGAAGAGTAGCCCCGCCCGCCGCAACTAGAGAAAGCCCGCGTGCAGCAACAAAGACCCAACGCAGCCAAAAATAAATAAATAAAAATAGATAAACTTATTAAAAAAAAAAAAAAGTCCACATGCTGCAACCAAAGATCCTGCATGCCCCAACGAAGATCCTGTGTGCCGCAACTAAGACCCGGTGCAGCCAAAATAAATAAAATAATAATGATCATAATAATAAATATAAAAAGAAAAAAGTCACAGAGAGAACCGGGCTGTGGGGCAGGGCAAGGCCTTGGACTGGAGACCCCCTCTATACCTTCCCCTTAGACCTACCGCTCCACAAATACCCTCATCCTGGTGGCCTGCCCTGGGTGGAGGTAAAGGCTGGCCCCTTACCTCCTGTCGCCATGTCCCCTCTTCCTCCCAGAAGACCAAGCCCACCTGTCCCCAGCACTGGCATTGCTGTCTGTTCTGTCGCACTTCCTACTCTGCTCACCTGTGAGCCTTTTCACTCCCTTCCATCTGCACCTGCCTAGCTCCTGCTCCTTCACTTGTGGGTGTCTCTTGGGGAGGGCTCTCTGCCTTCTCTGAGCCCCCATAACCCTCCCCCCTCCCGTGTGGCTGGGATGCCCCCCCCACTACACTCACCTGCAAGTTCACACACAGGGTCAGCCCGCCACCAGCTCCCCTGCCGGGCCACCCATCTCCTTTCTTCTATAACAGCCTTGGATTTTGAGGTGGGGACCAGTGAGGTTTCTAAGCACAGACACGTCACCCTCCAACCCCTGATGTCTGTGGGGGGACCCAGTGTACAGCGGTAGGGACTGCCCAGGGGTCAGAGTGTCAGGGAGGAGGAGTGGGGAGGAGAGAGAGAGAGGGAGGGGAGGGGGAGGGGAAGAGGAGGGGGGAGGGAGGAGGCAGTGCAAGCCTTTCACTCACTCTTGGCTCCCTGTCTTTGCACCTGCTGTTCCCTGTTCTGGAATTCCTCTTCCATCCCCCCCTCCCCACCCTCAGCTCCCGCTCAAACTTCAGGCAGCCTTTCCCTTCCCCCTGCCGAGGGCTGCCAGATCCCCACCCATGGAAAACCCTCAGCAAAATTGCTCCTTAGACTTTCCCATCACCCATCTTCATGGCCTTCAACTTGGCAGTGGATTCTTCAACGTGACACACAGGCACAAGCAGCAAAAGAAAATATAGATGAACTTGGACTTCGATCAAAATTGAAAACTTGGGTGCATCAAAGGACGCCCTCAGGAGAGTGAAGAGAAAGCCCACAGAGTGGGAAGAAAGTATTTGCAAATCCTGTAGGGGAGACGGGCCTAGTACCCAGAAGATATAAAGAATCCTTACAACAAAGAAAAAGAAAAAAATCCTTAAAACTTGACAACCAAAAGGGTCGCCCCAATTAAAAAGGCGGGTTATTTCCCCAAAGACGTTGTACAGGTGCCCAGTGAGCACGTGAGGAGCTGCTGGACCGGGTCTCCCCACACCTGGACTTGGGCTGGAGGAGGGGGCGGGGCGAGTGGGATCAGCTTCTACGCAGAGGGGTGGGGTCTCCGCGGGATGCGTGAACCCGGAGGTGTGCTGTCTCCTGCTTTCACCCCACATTAAAGAGCAGGAAGTGACTCCGGAGTGACAGGAACGGAATCCTGTGTGACTCCCTCTCCTCCTCCTCCTCCTCCTCGCCTGCCCAGGGGCTCCCCGCCAAAGGGGCGGTGCAAAGCCCGCACAGGTGCGAAGAAGCCGCCTGCCTACCTGCCGTCTGAGGAAGCCCCGCCCCTGCCCTCCTCCCCTTCCTGCCTCTCCTCTGCTCTCCCCTCCCCCGCCTCGGCCGGCCCACCCCCAGCCCGGCTCTACTCCTCATTAAAAGGGAGGGGCCATCTTCCGGGGCCTTGCTCCCAGCCTGCCTGCCCTGCTGCTCCGTGCTGGCCCCTGAGGTTCTGGGAGCTTCTCAAACTCTCCCTTTCGAAGTTCTGGGTTCACAATTGGAGCCAACCTGGGCGGGGGTGGGGATGGGGAAGGTGTTTCCCCAGCATCCGGCAAAGATCCAGGGAGACTGGGTGCCGGGCCGCCCCTGGGGGTGCTCCTTCTCTCTGTGCCTTTTAGGGTGTGCTTCTTACCCCCCAGAAAACGTGGGGTCCCCAGACATCACTTATGGTGGGTGGGCATGCACCAATCGACACCTACTTCGGTTAACACCTGCCCTCCTTCACAGCAGCCCAAACTGGAGACACCCCAAACGCCCATCGGCTGAGGAATGCATAAGCGGAATAAGGCACATCCACACCGGGGAGCATCACTCAGCCGTGAAAGGGGGTGAAGCCCTGACACTCGCTACACCGTAGATGGACCCTGAGAACACGACGCTCAGTGAGAGAAGCCAGACACAGAAGGACCCACAGGGTGTGATTCCACTGATGGGAAACGTCCAGAACGGGCAGATCCGCAGACACAGTGGGTGGGTTCCTGGCTGTCAGGGGCTGGGGGAGGGGATGGGGCTGGTGCTAATGGGGACGGGGTTTCCCTTTGGGGGGATGAGAATGTTCTAAGATTAGATAGTGGTGATGGTTGCACAACACTGTGAATGTGCTGAAAACCAGTGAATCCCACACTTTAAGTGTGTGAACTGTATGGTATGTGAATTATATCTCAATAAAGCTGTTATACTAAAAAACGACAGATGTAGAGAACAAATGTATGGACACGAAGGGGGGAAAGTGGCAGGGTGGGGGGATGGTGGGGGGAGGAATTGGGAGATTGGGATTGACATGTATACACTAAAAGGTAATGTATATAAAATAGATAACTAATAAGAACCTGCTGTATAAAAAATAAATAAAATTCAAAAAAAATTATAAATAAATAAAAAACGAACTGCCCTCTCCCATTGGCTCCCACACTTCCTATCTCTCTGAGCTGTGAGGTTTTTTTGTTTTTTGGCCACGCCACGCAGCTTGTTTTCCCCGACCAGCGATCGAACCCGGGCCCACGGGAGTGAAAGCCCACAGCAGTGAAAGCCCACGTCCTGACCACTGGACCACCAGGGAATTTCCTGAGCTATGTTCTTGACATGCCCAGGTGATTCTCCCCCCACCCCCACCCCCGCTTCTCATCCAGTCTGGGGAGTCCTGGAGAATGGGCCCATCTCCTGACATCAAGTGGCTCTCAACCAGGCCCAGAAGGCAGTGAATCCGTGCCCCGGGCTGTGGACCCACACCCTGCAGGAAGAACAGCAGGGGTGAGGGGGACAAGGCCACGCCATTGCCTGGCGACAGGCAGGCCTGCCAGTAAGCAAGTGGGGCACCTGGGCCTGTAGCCCCATCTGCCAGACCATGAACCCCAAGCCACAGCAGGTGGCCTCAGGGGACACTGTGTCCCCCCCCCGCCCCCCGCAGACTCCCCACCCAGCCCCGACTCAGGCCACATGGATCCTCCTTCCTGGTGGTTTCTGGGCCAAGGGTCCCTGCTGGGTAAAGGCAGCCGACATCCTGTTCTGCCTTGGACCTAGCTCCGCCCCCTCCCAAAGGGGATGTTGTGGGACTGCTCTTGACGTTCCTTGGCCCGAGTCAGCGGTCAGCAGAGCTTTGATCTTCCCAGCACCGCATGGGGTGGACCTGATCCCCTGCCCCACTTTTACAGGAGGTCAGGGGTTGGGGGGTGGGGGAAGGAGCCCAGGATAAGAAGGTGGCTTGCCTTGCCCAAGGTCATGCAGAGAGAACTTGCCCTTTGACCCCTTGACCTTGACTCTGAGAATCCACAGGCCAGAGAAAGGTCAGGAGAGGGAGCGGCGGGCAGACGGTGGCCCAGCAGGACAGGGCGGCGGCTGACCTTGCACCTGACACAGCTGCCCTCCCTCTCTGTCCCTCTTCTCTTCCCTGTCTCTCTCTGTCTCTCTTCTTTCTCTCCGGGAAAGTGAAACCGGTGACACCAAAGTGAAACTGAAGCTACTGCCTCGCAGCCAAACCAGCCGAGGGAGCGAGAGGGCCAGCGGGTGACTCCCCTGGCTGGCCCACGTGGCAGGGGGCAGGATGGAGGGAGGAGTCCCTCCTTAAATTGCGGTGATTTTAAAAAAAGAAAGATCCGAGGGGGAGGTCTGGCCGACCCAAAAGGCTGCCACGTTCTCCTTTTCTGTCCTCCACCGCCTTCCCTGGCTGTGGTCCCCTCTGCTCTGCAGGCTCCTCCAGGGGTGCCATCTTGTAGAAGGCCGTGGGTGGGCAGGGGCTGGGGTGGGGGAGGACAGGATTTTGGCCTGGTTCACCCGGGG
Source organism: Physeter macrocephalus (assembly GCF_002837175.3). NCBI lineage: Eukaryota > Metazoa > Chordata > Mammalia > Artiodactyla > Physeteridae > Physeter > Physeter macrocephalus. The sequence goes on from NW_021145561.1 coordinate 47,046, forward strand.
TCCCTCAGGTGAAGCTGACCCACGGAGACCATCTCTACTGAGGGACCAGCCTCAGGCCCCTCGCACAGATAAAAAGCCAAGGCCCCCCCACTCCCAGCGTGGAGACAGGCTGCCTGGGGCAGTGTAGGGGTGTGGGTGGGGAGGAGGCTTGGACGGGGGACGGGGAAAGGGCAGCAACATGGCTCAAGGGCTGGGACCTGGCCACTGGTCAAGCAGAGGCCGCCGCGCGGTGGTTTTCCTTCTCTGCAGAGCCCGGAGAGGAAGAAGCAAGCAGGCGCGTTAGATCCAGGCCAGAGCTTCTCCCCCTGGGCACCGTGGACATTTGGGACCGGTCATTCCCTGGGGTGGGGCTGTCCTGGGCACTGTGGGGTGCTGAGCGGCATCCCTGGCCCCCACCAGCTCCATGTCTGGAGCTCCCCCAATATGACAGCCATAGTTGTCCCCAGGGTGTAGGGGAATCACACCCCTCCCCCCGCAACGTGACCCCCTGCACTAAGCTAACTCCTGTCGGGGAGGACCCGGCTGCGGAAAGAGCGACAGAGACAGAACTCTGGGCTGGACCCCAAAGGCAGACAGGCTGGCCCCCCACCGGCTTTGGAGCACTCTTTGGAGGTTCTGAGAGGCCCATGGGAGCTGTCATCCAGCCTGAATGTGAGGGGGCATCCAGGAAATTGGCGCTCAGGTAGACAGGAGCCGGGGCGGGGCGGAGACTGGGGGCTTCCGGCTGGCAGGACCCATTGCACAGACTGGCAGGGCCCATTGCACAGACGGGAATCCTGGGGGTGGGTGGAAGGAGGGAGGGACAGCAGCACCAGGTCAGTCCTGCCTTTTCCACCTCTGGAGCAGTCTAAGCCACCTCTTAAGTGAGGCTCCCTAGACCCCCAGGTACCCATGGACCAGCCATTGCCCCACCCTCTGCTGCTTAGAAAATGTTTCTCCGTGATGCTGGGGGCCCTCCGTGAAGCTGCTGAAGTATTTCGATACTTGCACACCTGGTTTGGCCACCCTGGGGTGTACTGGTTAAATGTTAGCTTGCCTGGGTGGAGCTCTGGGGACCTGGGAGGAGCCTGGATGGGAGGAGGCATCCACCCACTGGGGAACCAGGGGCTTCCGGCGCCTCACCTGGCTTTCCCTGCACCCGGGCACCAGTTCCGGGTTTACGGGGCACCCAGGGCAGACAAAGTCCCTGCCCACAAAACCGGCAATGTGCCTGTGAGTGGTCACGGCAGGGCTTGAAGCGTCCAGAAGCCGAGCTGGGAGCCATTTGACTCTGTACTTGTGGCTGGTGGCTCTCGTGTTCTTTTCTTTCCAATGTCGTCACTTGTGAAAATAAAAAGGCTGCGCTCTGTTAAGTTGGACCCCAAAATAGTTCCTTTGGGGTTTTTTTTTTAGTCCTTTTTTTAAAAACAGACCCTGATTTTTTTAATTGTAGTAAAATATACACAAAAGTTACCATCTTGATCATTTTTAAGTGCATAGCTCAGCGGTTTTAAGTATATTCACATTGTTGTGCAAACATCTCCAGACCTTTCTCATCTTCCCAAACTGAAACTCTGTCCGCATTAAACACTAACTCCCCAGCCCCTCCCCCAGGCCCTGGCCCCCACCATCTACTTTCTGTCTCTATGGATGTGACTCCTCTAGGGGCCTCCTGTGAGTGGAATCCGACAGTATTTGTCCTTCTGTGTCTGGCTTCTCTCACTGAGCATCCTGTCCCCAAGGTCCATCCATGTTGTAGTGTGTGTCAGAATCTCCTTCCTTTTTAAAGATGAATAATATTCCACTGTGTGGATGGACCGCAATTTGTTTGTCCATCATCTGTCGATTTGGCGTCCATGAATAATGCTCTTACGAATACAGGTGTGCAAACACCCGCATGGTTTTAGGAATTGAACTTTGCTCTGGATTCTCTGACTTAGGCCTCGGCAGCCCTGTCAGCACTTTGACCGAATGAGTCTGGTGGAAAGACCCCCCTGCCCCCGACAAGGCTTCCAGGAGTTTCTCCTGATATTGGGCTGGTCCACCCCCCAAGAGTAGAGTGGACCACCCATTGACTGAGCCCAGTGCTGAGTGCCAGGCAGTAAGAGCAGACTCAGATAGGACTGGGACCAGGTCTGACATCCCTCCTTCCCTCGGGAACACCCCAGAATCATTTCTGTCTTCCACCTGTAAGCCCGACGGAGAACTCCTGGGAGCCAGGCCCAGCTGTCAGTCTGTCTGTCTGTCTTTTCCTCGTGGGACATGGCTCCTTGTCTCCTTTCAGCATGCTGGTCTCGTCCCCAGAATGGTTTGATAAGAACACCGTCTCCCTCGAGCTGAGCGCTAGACCTCTATTAATGTGGCCTGAAATCACATGAGGTTTTTCATAATCTCAGCTGCACTATTAATTGCCTGGTTTGTCCATACAAACCTGTGTGGGCAGAATAATGGTCTCCCAGAGACGTCTGTGTCCTAATCCCTGGAACCTACGAAGATGCTCCCTTACGTGGTCACAGGGACTCTGCAGATGGTATTAAGTTGAGGCTCTTGACAAAGGAGATTATCCTGGATTCTCTAGGGGCCCAGCATCATCACAGGGTCCTTATAAGACCCTGTGATGGGAGGGTCAGAGACAGAGAGAGACGGGAGATGCTGCACTGTTGGCTGTGAGGATGGAGGACGGGGCACGAGCCAGGGATGCGGCGCCACTGGAAGCTAGAAAAGGCGGGAACTGAAGCTGCCCTGGAGCATCTGGAAGGATCAGCCCAAGACCCATTTTGGACTTCTGACCTCTAGAAATGTAAGAAAATTAATCTGGGTTGTTTTCAGTCACTACATTTATGGTAATCTGTTACAGTCGCCCAAGGAAACTCATACAAAACCCTCATAGGATATTCTATCTGATGCAATTACCTCTTTAAAAAAAAATTTTTTTTAATTTTAGAAAAGCAATATATATTAATTGAAGAAAAACTCAAATATTCAGAGAAGTAAAAAAAGTCACCCTTATCCCACCACCTAGAGATAAGCACTGTTGATACCTCAGTGTGTGTACAAAGAGTGTACATGTGTATATTTTTAAGAATAATGGGACCTTTTATTTTCATTTATTTAAAAAAATTTTGCGGGGGGGCCATGCAGCACAGCATGTGGGATCTTAGTTCCCCAGACAGGGATCAAAAGCACAGTGGAAGTGCAGAGTCCTAACCACTGGACCTCCAGGGAAGTCCCTACCCCAGAATAATGGGACCTTTTAAATGTACTGGTTTGTAACCCACTTTTCTAGTTACTATAGCTTGACCGTCTCAAAATATTTCCTTTGGTTAAATTTCTAGTTACAGAATTTCTGGGCCAAAGGCTGTGCATATTTTTTAGGCACTTTTGGTCAAGCAACTTTTTTTCAGGTGTTTTAATTTCTGTGTGTTTTTATAAAATTAAGGCATAGGCTATATACAATAAAATGTACAGATATTACATACAGAGTTGGATGAATCTGACAAATATATACACCCATGTAGACTCAATTTTTGCTTTTTTTGTTGTTGTTAAATAAATGTTTTATTTCAGAAATATTTTAGATTTACAGAAAACTTGCAAAGATTCCAGAAAGGCTTCCCATATACCCTTCACCCATCTTCCCCTAACACTGTCATGTATCACCACGGTATCTTTGTCACAACTAAGGAACGAACACCCGTAAATCACCACGAACAAAACTCCACACTGTGTTTGCATTTCACCAGTTTTTCCACAAATGCACTTTTTCTGTTTCAGGAGCCCATACTTCACTGAATCAACTGACTCCCCACCTTAAAATAAATAATAATTGTAGTAAAATATACATACATCACATTGAGCATTTTAACCCTTTCTAAGTGCGCAGTTCAGTGGCATTAAGTACATTCCCATTGTTGTGCAACCATCCCCACCGTCCATCTCCAGAACTTTCTCATCTTCCCAAACTGAAACTCTGTCCCCTTTTACTCAGTGGCTTGCTTCTTCTTTCTTTTTGGCCACACCGCGTGGCTTTCGGGATCTTTTTTGCCCCGACTAGGGATCCAAACCTCGGCCCCTGCAGTGGAAGCACAGGGTCTTAACTATTGGACCGCCAGGGAAGTCCCCTCAGTTGGCTTTTGAGAGTGTGCATAGAAGTTTACAGCTCTCCCAGGAAGGTTAGTGTTTCTTTGTGTGTTTGTTGTGATATGCCTTGAATGCAAATTTATCTCAGTTCTCCCAGAACTGATAAGCTAGCCTTCAGCATCTTGGCATCTTTATTCAAAGTCACTGGTGAAAAAGAATAGATAGATAGATGGATAGATAGATGATAGATAGATAGATAAACATATACACATATGTATGTATGACTTGTTGAAGTCCTAACCTCCAGTACCTTAGCAGGTGACTTTATTTGTGAATAGGTTTGTTGAAGATGTAATTAGTTAAAATGAGGTCATGCTGGAGCAGGGTGGGCCCCTAATCCAATGTGACTGCTGTCCTTATAAGAAGGGGACATTTGGACGCAGAGACAGATGAGCACAGAAGGAAGATGACCTAAAGGGACCTGGGGAAGCTGGCCACCTGCAAGCCAAGGGAGGCCTGAGGCTACTGGAAGGAAGCCAGGCGAAAGGCCTGGGACAGACCCTTCCCCAGAGCCTTTGGAAGGAGAATGGCCCTGCCAATACCTTGACTTTGGACTTCCGGCTTCGCGAACTGAAAGGGAATACATTTCTGCTGTCCCCAGGCACCCAGTTTGTGGTACTTTGTTACAGAGGCCCTAGGAAACTAATTTATATACATATTTTATAGGGTCCTTATAAGACAGAGTTAGGAGGGTCAGAGTTAGAGAGAAATGGGAGGATGTCAAGCTGCAGGTTTTGAAGATGGCAAAGTAGATCATGAGCTTTTTAAAAATAAGTGTAGGGGGCTTCCCTGGTGGCGCAGTGGTTGCGCGTCCGCCTGCCGATGCAGGGGAACCGGGTTCGCACCCCGGTCTGGGAGGATCCCGCGTGCCGCGGAGCGGCTGGACCCGTGGGCCGTGGCCGC
>NW_021145561.1:52255-75000 GCF_002837175.3 Physeter macrocephalus
GGAGCGGCTGGGCCCGTGGGCCGTGGCCGCTGGGCCTGCGCGTCCGGAGCCTGTGCTCCGCAACGGGAGAGGCCACAGCAGAGGGAGGCCCGCATACCACAAAAAAAAATAAAAATAAAAATAAAAAAATAAAAATAAGTGTAGGGAGGGACTTCCCTGGCCGTCCAGTGGTTCAGACTTTGCCTTCCAATTCAGGGGGTGTGGGTTCGATCCCTGGTCGGGGAGCTAAGCTCCCACATGCCTCGGGGACCAAAAAACCAAAACATAAGACAGAAGCAATATTGTAACAAATTCAATAAAGACTTTAAAAAATAAATAAAAATAAGTGTTAAGGAGGGACTTCCCTGGCAGTCCAGTGGTTGGGACTGAGCGCTTCCGTAGCAGGTTCGATCCCTGGTTGGGGAACTAAGATCCTGAGTGCTGTGCGGCCAAAAAAGAAAGGACCCTGTCCACCTTCCCCAACTATTGTCTCCATCTATGCTGACCAGGCTGCCCACAACAGCGTCCCAACTGGTCTTGCCCCACTCAGGGCTCTTACACAGTTATCGGAAAGATTAACAAAACATAAAGCAGGGCACATGTCTGCTCAAACCCAGGCTGATGTCTTTCTTTTTTTTTTTTTAATTTAATTTTATTTATTTTTTTATACAGCAGTTTCTTATTAATTATCCATTTTATACATATTAGTGTATATATGTCAATCCCAATCTCTCTACATCTGTGTCTCCATTTCTGCCCTGCAAACTGGTTCACCTGTACCATTTTTCTAGGTTCCACATATATGCATTAATATACAGTATTTTTTTTCTCTTTCTGACTTCACTCTGTGTGACAGTCTCTAGATCCATCCATGTCGCTACAAATGACCCATTTTCGTTCCTTTTTATGGCTGAGTAATATTCCATTGTATATATGTGCCACATCTTCTTTATCCATTCGTCTGTTGATGCACATTTAGGTTGCTTCCATGACCTGGCTATTGTAAATAGAGCTGCATTGAACATTGGGGTGCATGTATCTTTTTGAATTATGGTTTTCTTTGGGTATATGCCCAGGAGTGGGATTGCTGGGTCATATGGTAATTCTATTCTTACTGGTGTCTTTCCATCAATACTTTTGGGGGGGGGTACCTTTCAATTTTTTAATTTTAATTTTTTGGAAAGGAAAAACATTTAATTTTACTCACAAATGACCATGCTTCATACTAATGGGATGTGCGAAACCATTAGGCACCGCAGGAGTTCCCAGACTTTGGAATGAGATGGCACCTGGCCACCCTCACATCCTGTTCCAGGCCAACTTTCCTTTTGAACTTAAAACAAAACTTTTTGGCAACATATATATGACATAAAATTTACCAATTTAACCATTTTTAAATGTACAATTCAGTGACATTTAAGTATACTCACATTGTTGTGCAAAAACTACCACTATCCATCTCCAGAACTTTCCCAACTCCCCAAACTGAAACTCTGTCCCCATGAAACACTGACTCCCCAGCCCCTCCCCCAGCCCCTGGCCCCCACCATCGACTTCTTGTCTCCGTGGTTGTGACTCCTCTAGGGACCTCCTGTGAGTGGGATCAGACAGTATTTGTCTTTTGTGTCTGGCTAATTTCACTGAGGATCATGTCCTCAAGTTTCATCCATGTAGTAGTAGGTGTCAGAATCTCCTTCCTTTTTAAGACTGAGTAATATTCCATTGTGTGGATGGACTACATTTTGCTTTTGCATTCGTCGGTCAATGTACATTTGGGTTGTTTCCATATTTTAACTATTGTGAATATGGCTGTTATTAAACACGGGTGTTTCTTTGCTTTTTAAAAATTGAGATGTTATTCACTACCAGAATATTCACTCTTCAATGTGGACAATTCAGTGGTTTTCACAGAATTGTGCAACCATCACTACTATCTAATTTTTGAACATTTCCACCACCCCCAAAAACTACCCCAACCCCCTTAGCAGTCACTCCCCTCCCCCTCCCCCAGGCCCTGGCAACCACAAACCCACTCTCTGTTTCTGTGGATTTGCCTGTTCTGGACATTTCACACAAATGGAATTATACACTATGTGTCCTTCTGTGTCTGGCTTCTCTCACTGAGCAACACGGTCTCAAGACGCATCCATGTTGTAGCGAGTGTCAGTGCTTCACTCCTTTTTATGACTGAATCCATAACACTTTAAATAAAGTCCAAAGCACTTGCCTGGCCTGCAGATGCCCGTTTACTGCCCTCTGAATCTGCTGCTCCAGCCATACTGGCCTCCTGGCTGATCCTCCATCATGAGGGGCAGTCCCACCCTGTACCCTTTATCCTCAGGCCTGGGAACCTGCCCCCATATCCTCATTCAGATCTCTGCTCAGTATCACTTCCTTTGAAGAATTCTCCCTGATGATCATTTCAATAACAGAACTAGCCCCTAGAAAAACCTAGCCATGGTCTGATTCTATGGGGTCTCTCACCTTTTGCCATCTTTGGGCTATTCTACAACTGTGTATGTGTAGAAAACTGTTACTTATGGCAATGATCCTTTTTTTGTTTTTTAATTTATTTTAATTTATTTTATTTTTTATTAAAAAAATTTTTTTTAAACATCTTTATTGGAGTATAACTGTTTTACAATGGTGTGTTAGTTTCTGCTTTATTGTTTAGTTATTTAGGCCACACGGCGCTGCTTGCGGGATCTTAGCTCCCCGACCAGGTATTGAACCTGGGACCATGGCAGTGAAAGCGCTGAGTTCTAACCAGTGGACCTCCAGGGAACTCGCTGGCAATGATTCTTGTCCAGACAAATACAAATGAATCATACACAGTCCTGTTTTCTTCTGTCTGTAATTCATTCCAGCATTGCTCACCTGTCTCTATAGGAATGTTCTTCGGATTTTCCTTTGAATCCGTTGTAACATCGTGCTGGTTCCCTCATTAATTAATGAACGAAATAAAATCTTTTGACATGTGTCCATTTAAAAAAAAATAGCCCCCAGGCCCCCATCACTGTCTATTCAGTTACTCACCGCTAGTTGTCTGAAATGATTTTATCTGTCTCTTCGCTTATTGTCAGTATTTGCCACTAAAATGTAAGCTGGAGATCAGGGACTTGGTCCATGGCAGGCCCTAAGGGCTGGCTAAGTGGGCTTCCAGGCAGACCAAACTCTGAGCAGAATGTTCTAAAATCGTCATGGGGTCAACATCAAGCTCAGTGACCCCCTGGGTTTTATTTTATTTATTAATTTTTTCAAGATGGTTGCAGTGACTCTATTTCATAAACTACATTATGCAAATTACAGGCAGGTGGTTTTTTTTGTTTTTTTTTGTTTTTGCGGTACGCGGGCCTCCCACTGCCGTGGCCTCTACCGTTGCGGAGCACAGGCTCCGGACGCGCAGGCTCAGCGGCCATGGCTCACGGGCCCAGCCTCTCCGCGGCATGTGGGATCTTCCCGGACCGGGGCACGAACCCGTGTCCCCTGCATCGGCAGGGGGACTCTCAACCACTGCGCCACCAGGGAAGCCCTATAGGCAGACTTAAAAACAAATTTTTATTGGAGTATAGCTCTTTACAGTATTGTATTAGTTTCTGCTGTATGGCAAAGTGAATCGGGGATATATGTATACGTATATCCCCTCTTTTTTGGATTTCCTTCCCATTTAGTTCACCACAGAGCTCTGAGTAGAGTTCCCGTGCTATACAGTAGGTTCTCATTAGTTATCTATTTTATACATAGTATCAATAGTGTATATATGTCAATCCCAATCTCCCAATTCCTCCCACCTCCCCACCCCGGGTTTTAGAACCTGCCTATGTCCCTGCCTTTTTCAAAAGTGGAACACTTACCCTGCAGCTCCGTTTCCCAGAAGTTCCTCCAGGAATACCAGCTAGGATTCCCAAGGCCCATGTGCAAACTGTGTTTTTGTTTGTTTTGTTTTGTTTCGACTGCGCCACGCGGCTTGTGGTATCTTAGTTCCCTGACCAGGGATCGAACCTGGGTCCACGGCAGAAACTGTTTTAACACCTCGAGCTGTGAGGCCCCTGGGTCCAGCTACAGCCCCTAATTCACCCACAGCAGTCAGGGAAGGCCCCTCATCCACTACCTCTTGGGTCGTGGTTGAGACAACAGTCAATACCTGTTGAAAAACCTAAAGACATAACCTAAATGGGAAAAGAATTTAAAAAAGAATAGATACATGTATATGTATAATGGAATCACTTTGCTGTACACCTGAAACTAGTCCAACATTGTTCATCAACTGTGCTCCAATATAAAATTTAAAAACAAAACAAAACAAACAAAACCTAAAGACATCTGATCCAAGTTCCCAAAGGCACCTTGCCTTGTTTGGTGGCTGTAAGCCTGTGAAAGAGGTATGGCGCTCGCTGCTATTGGTAAGCTGAGGCCCAGAGTGGGAGGCTCACCTGGGCAGCAGAATCAGAACAAGAAGATTGGTCTCAAGAAATGCCAGCTTCATGCATGGGAGCCTTAGGGGTTCAGACAGCCACCCCCCTAGGCTGTGGAGGAGCTGGGGTCTGGGATGGAGAGATGGCAGGCTCCCTCTTGCCCAGAGCTCACTTGGCCCTGAGATTCTCCTCCACGTCTTCCCCCAGGAGGGAGCGAGCTCTCAGGAACTCAACCTGTCTCATCCAAGAAGTTCCCTAGATGACAGCTAACATCCCCACTTGAAAACCTTTATGACTCAGGAAACCTGAACTCCAGTCCCCCTTCCAAGCTCAGCACCCGTATGACCTTCTGTAGTAACTGAGATACCCTCTTTTAAAATATCTCAGGTATTTGGAAGCTTAAATGAGATAACAAAGATGTAAGAATTTTGTCAGCTGCAAAATGTTCCGCAACCAAAAAGTAAAGCTATTGTAAACCAACTATACTTCAATAAAAAAGTAACTCTAGGGACTTCCCTGGTGGCGCAGTAGTTAAGAATCCACCTGCCAATGCAGGGGACATGGGTTCGAGCCCTGGTCTGGGAAGATCCCGCATGCCGCGGAGCAACTAAGCCCGTGCGCCGCAACTACTGAGCCTATGCTCTAGAGCCCGCGAGCCACAACTACTGAGCCTGCGTGCCACAACTACTGAAGCCTGTGTGCCTAGAGCTCGTGCTCTGCAAAAGAGAAGCCACTGCAATGAGAAGCCTGCACACTGCAACAAAGAGTAGCCCCTGCTCGCCCTAACTAGAGAAAGCCCGCGTGCAGCAACAAAGACCCAATGCAGCCAAAACCAAATAAATAAATAAATTTTTTTAAAAAAAGTAACTATATATAATTTCTATTGAGATATAATTCACATGCTATACAATTCACCCTTTAAAGTGTGTAATTCAGTGGTTTTTAGCCTAGTAATAGAGTTGTGCCACCGTGGCCACTATCTAATCCCAGAACATTCTCATCACCCTAAAAAGAAACTTCACATCTGTTGGTGCACTCCCCCCACACCATTCTCTCCAACACCTCCCAGCTCCAGGCATCCACTAACCCACTTTCTGTCTCTGGATTTGCCTGTTCTGGACATTCCATGTAAATGGAATCACACACTATGTGGCCTTTTGTGTCTGGTTTCTCTCACTGAGCATCATGTTTTCAAGGTTCATTCACATTGTAGCATGTATGTGCTTCACTCCTTTTTAAGGCTGAATAATATTCTATTGTATGGATAGACCACATTTTATTTATCCATTAATCAGTCCATGGACACTTGGACTGTTTCTACTTTTGGCTCTTAGGAATAATGCTGTTATGGATATTTGTGTTGTCATTTCGCTTGGGTAGAGACACCTAGGAGTGGAATTGATGGATCATATGGTTACTCTCTGTTTCACCATTTGAGAAAGTGCCAAAATGTTTTCCACAGAAGCTATAACATTTTGCATTCCCATCAGCCACATATGAGGATTCCAGTTTCTCCCCATCCTCATCAACACTTGTTACAGTCTGTCTTTTTGATTCTAGCCACCCTAGCAGGGGTGAAGTGGTGTCTCCTCATGGTTTTGATTTGCATTTCCCTGATGACTAATGATGTTGGGTAACTTTTCATGAGCTTGATTGGTTATTTATATATCTTTTTTGAGAAATGCCTATTCAAATCCTTCTCCCCTTAAAAAAATTGGTAGTGTTTTTATTGTTGAGTTAAAGATTTCTTTATATATCCTGGGTAGTAGACCCTTATCAGATCTATGATTGGCAAATATTTTCTCCCATTCTGTAGGTTTTTCTTTCACTTTCTTGATGGTGTTCTTTGAAGCACACAGGTTAAGTAATGTGTTACTTTAGAAGTATTTTTAATTTTATTATAAGTAATAGATGCATAATACAAAATTCATAAGATCAACGAGAGTGAACAGAAGCTTTCTCACTCTGCTCCCAGAAGAAACACCTGTTTATGGTGACAAGAATTATCGGTTCAAAATATTATACAGCTTTGCAGCCTAGCCCATATAACTCGAATTTAAGTCATCCCGCTGGAATGCTGTGTGACTTTAGCAAATTTCTTACCCCCTCTGGGTCTCGGTGTCTTTATCTTGAACATCAGGGATGATAACTCCTGCTCCACATATAGACTAAAATAACACACAAAGGTGGAACTCAGAAAATGAGGGCTGGTGTTACTACTCACCCTAGAACAAATCTGTTCTGAGGCAAGTTTCAAGTATTTACCAATTTTTGTATTGTTTTATGGCTATGATGGAGTTGGTTCTGATACATTCCAAGAACCCTTTAGCCAAGCACATTGGCGGGGGTGGGGTCTGCCAATGAGGTAAAAAAAAATGCCTTGAGTGTGTGCGCGAATTTTTCACCTTTGGAGATGTGGGTTTCAACTCTACCCTGGCCAGGAACAGGGTGGGGGGAAGGGTATGGCTCAAATAATAATAATAATGACAGCAATAACAGCATGGTCACATCTATCCTGTGTTGAGGACTTCCCAACAGCAGGCACTGTGCTGTTTAAGTATGTTACATGTGCCATGTTGTTTCTCCTTTGTCACAAACCTAGGAAGTCTCTACCATCATTCTTTTCAAATTTTTTAATTAAAAAATTTTTAAAAATTTTTATTTTTTGGCCACGCTGCGGCATGTGGGGATCTTAGTTGCAGGACCGGGGATGGAACCCATGCCCCCTGCAGTGGAAGAGCAGCGTCTTAACCACTGGACCGTCAGGGAAGTCCCTCTACCATTATTCTTTACAGAGGACTCTGAGGGTCAGAGAGGTTAAGTAAGCTGCCCAAGGTCACACAGCAACTCAATCTTTTATACTTTATTAGGTTTTCAAATAGTATCTACTTGGGTATCTTTTTGGGGGGAGGGGAGGGGGTGGGACTGAGGAGTGGGGGTCAGGACAAAGCTTTGCTCCCTTCCCTCCCTTTTTACTGCAGGGACAGGAGTGGGCACAGGGTAGGGGTACGCCATCCCAGCATTTATTTTCTGAAGGACCTGCCCGCAGCCCTTCCGGCAGGGTCCAGAGCCAGGTGAAGCTGGGTTCAACATCCTTGGCCACTGTCCCTCTCTGGGTCTCAATTTCCTCAAATGTAAGATGGAAATCATATGATCCCTGTTTTTTCCCAGGGCCTGATAAGGATTAGATTCAACGCCAATCCTACATAAGAGTTCCCTGCCCCTTCTGAGTCAGGTTATTAACTGCAGAGAAGGGTGCCAGATATCTGAGGCTGGGTGGTACAGAGGGGACCCTGAGTCACCCCTGCTCTGGCTGAGTGGGTGGAGCTTGGGCGGGATGGCAAATGAGACCATTGAGAACTAAGGCTTGAGCTTCAGGTATCTGCAGAGACCAAGCACTGCCCTGGGACCTGCACGTTGGAAGGAAGAGGGCTTATATCCCAGGCAGGGTCGTTAGAACAAAGTCCCTGGGCTCCGCCCTCACGCTGGACGCATGCGGCCCCTCCCTCAGTCCCTTTCCACCTACCCCGGGGCTGGTTTCAGGCTGCAAGTCCTGGGGCTGTCGCTTCCCTTCTGGGGGCCTCCCGGGTTTCCCCTTGAAGCCCAATTATTATTACAAAAGCCAATTCAACCCATTTGGGCGTTGAAAGGCACTTTTAATACGTGTGTGAAGAGGCAGTAAAGTGCAGGAGGTTGGGGTGGTGGGGGGGAGGAAAGCTTTGAAGTCGGAGAAGGACAGACGGGGTGCATTTCACCCACGGCAGTGGAAGTTTCCTGCCTGTAAGGTAATGGTGGTAAAAATGATAATAACAATAAATAATGATCATGATAATGGCATTAGATGTTAGAATGAAGGTAAACAGGACCCCGGACAGAGCCAGCCAGCAGAGAAGCGTTCAGTAAACGACAGCTACGAAGCAGGTGCCAGCCCTCTCCGACCAAGGGAATGAGGAAGGGGAAACTGAGGCTCAGAGCTCCCCAGGCGACTGATCGCACCAGCCAGCCCTCTCTGGGCGCCTACTGTGTGCAGCGGGCAGCCGGCCGGGCCGGGTCAGGCTGTTCTCACCCCTCGTCCCCTCCTCCCCCTCCCCCGTCCCCCGCCGGACCTCTCCCACGACCGGGGAGGAAGTGGGAGAAATGGACAGGGAAAAAAAGTTGGGCTGAGCCAACGCCTCCCCACTCCCCACCTCCGCCCCTCCCGAGCCACGCAGACCCTTGCGGGAGCGGACCGCAGAATCCAGGCGTCCGGGGCCGGGACCCCGTCCCGCCCAGTGGCCCGCAGATGGGTGGGGGAACTTGGAAAGCCGGGAAAACAACAGCCCAGCCCGCCCCTCGCCAACCCCTTCCCCCGCTACGCCCCTGGCGCAGCGGGCGGAGGCGACTCCTTTATATAATCTCGGGCGGGCAGGTTGGCTGTTTCATTGAGGGACCCGGGAGCCCAGCGGACCCAAGCAGTCAGCTGAAAGCCTGCCCCCGGGTCCCTTCCGCGGCTGGGCAAACTGAGGCCCGGGGAGGGCCAGCGCCAGGCCCGCGGCCCCCACCCCCTCGCGCCACCCCCACCCCCAGCAGCCCGGGCAGCCGCGACCCACGCCCGCGTCTCTCCTCGCAGTGCGCACAGCCCTCCCCGCCCCCGCTGCCATCCTGCCACGCCCCAGGCGTCGGGGGCAAAGCCCGCGCCCCCCCGCACCCGCCTCTGCGCAGAGGCTGGGGGCCTGTTTATCTGGAGGCCCCCACCCACTCCACCCCGGGGGGCCCGCTCCCCCCGCGCCCCGGGGAGCTCTGGGGCCAGATAAGCTGGCAGGCTGGCACGGCGCCGCGCAGCGGGGCGGAGAGGTCAGAGGAGGGGGGGGCGCGTCGGGGGCGGGCTGGACCCCCCCAACAACTTGACAAAACCTAATAACAGCCCGGTCTCCCCGGCGCAGCGGGCGAAGCCCCACGGGAGGGCAGAGACGTGGCAAGAGGGGACCTGCCGAGCCTGTTCTGGCCTCTGAGGCCGGGGTGGGGGGGGCGGGCTGGGCGTGGGGGGGCCGGCGGCTGCGGCACCTTTAAGACAAGGGAGGACCCCTCTTGCCCTCGGAGAAACCAGGAAGGGAGTCGCGAGCATCATACGGGGCTTTGGCTGTACTGTACAGTTACTGTAGGGGCAGTGACGCCGCCGCCGGAGCGAGGGAGCGACGAGGGGAGAGCCAGCGAGGGGAGACCCGGGGGGCCCGCTCCCCCCGCGCCCCGGGGAGCTCTGGGGCCAGATAAGCTGGCAGGCTGGCACGGCGCCGCGCAGCGGGGCGGAGAGGTCAGAGGAGGGGGGGGCGCGTCGGGGGCGGGCTGGACCCCCCCAACAACTTGACAAAACCTAATAACAGCCCGGTCTCCCCGGCGCAGCGGGCGAAGCCCCACGGGAGGGCAGAGACGTGGCAAGAGGGGACCTGCCGAGCCTGTTCTGGCCTCTGAGGCCGGGGTGGGGGGGGCGGGCTGGGCGTGGGGGGGCCGGCGGCTGCGGCACCTTTAAGACAAGGGAGGACCCCTCTTGCCCTCGGAGAAACCAGGAAGGGAGTCGCGAGCATCATACGGGGCTTTGGCTGTACTGTACAGTTACTGTAGGGGCAGTGACGCCGCCGCCGGAGCGAGGGAGCGACGAGGGGAGAGCCAGCGAGGGGAGAGCGAGACGCGGACCCCAGAGGCGAGCGGCCGAGGAGCCCAGTCCCAACTCCGGGCCCCGGCCCCGCGCGCCCCGGCCCGGCCCCGGCCCGGCCCCGCGAGGTAAGTCAGCGCCCGGCGTAGCCCCTAGCGCGGGGTGCAGGGCGGGGACGGGCCGGGGGCGCTGCGCCCATCCCTGCCCTCTCGGGAAGGGGCGATCCCGGGAGCCGGGGACGTCCCGCAAGTTTCAGAGGAGGGGGTGGTTGGCAGCTGCCCGGAGGCGGGAGGCGCCCTGGATCCCGAGGGCGGGGAGGGGGCGCCGCCCGGGAGTGGGTATTGGGGGCGAAGTGCATGGGCTTGTGCGCCAGCCCCCCCCTCCGTGCATGGTTTTTCGGGGCTCCCAGGCGCGCGGGGAGAGGGGGAGGGGAAGCGGGGCTGCATTGAGGGTGGGGGGAGCCGGCGTGGGGAGATAGGGGGGCGCGTCGCGTGCTAAGTTTGCAGCTGGGTACTGGGGGCGCTCTCGCCCCCCGGGGGCCTATTCGGTGCTGCGTGCATACGTTGGAGTTGGCCAGGATTGAGCTCCATGGGGGATGGGGGGGAGGGGGCTGAAAAAACAGGGAGGGGGGCTTTGCAAAGGAGGGGGAAGGGGTGGGGTGTCCGGGTAGGCGGGCGCGGCCGCTCGAGCCTCTGGGTATCGTAGTTCCTCCGCGCTTGCGGCTGGCAGGTGGCCGGCGCATAGGACTACAAGTCCCAGAGTGCCCTGCGCCGGCGGTCCGCCGCGGCCCGCGGGTAGGGGCGGTGCGGAGGAGGGGCGGTGAGCGGCGGGCTGGCGAGCCAATAGGCGCGGGCCGATCGCGCGGCGCGGCTCGAGGGCGGGCCCTGCCGGCCAGAGGGCGGGGCCTGGAGCCGGGCTCCCCTTGCCGGGGGCCGGTGGCGGTCCCCGGCTTCCGGCTGCGCGGCCCGCGGGCCGGCCCCCTCCCCGCCCCGGGGCCCCTCCCCGCCTGGTTGTGTAACCGTCCCCAGCCCCCCTCCCCTCAGCCCCCCGCCCCGGGGGGGGGGCGGTCACCCACCCGGCGTTCCCCGGGGAGGGCGGCGGCCCGGGCGCCCGCGCGGCGCAGGCGAGCCCGGGGATGCGCGGCCTAGTGCAGGCTGGGCCCGGGCGTGGGGGAGGCGGGCGGGCGGACCCAGATCCGGGGTAATTTGCATCGCCCTCCCCCCAGCCCGGGTGGGGATTGGCCGCCGGCGGCGGGGGGTGGCGCGGGGCCAGGCTCACTGCCGCCTCCCGGCCCCTCGGAGGGAGCCAGCCCAGCCGCAGCCGCCGCCACCGCCGCCGCCGGGGCCGGGCCCCCTCGCCGCTGCCCCGGGAAGGAGGTAGGAGCCCCCCACGCGGGCGGCGCTGTGGGGGCCCGCGGGCCGGGGCTAGGGCCGCGCACTGCGGCCGGGGCGGGGGAGGGGGCCGCTTCCTGCCCCCGCCCGGGCCTGACTCAGCCCTGGGCGGGGGGACCGGCCTGGCCCCTCGCCCTGCCCGCGCGGCCGTCCGGCCCCGGCCCCGGCCCCGGGGGAGGGAGCAGAGAGCACCCTTCTCCCCCGCCCGCGCCCCCAAAGCGCGTGACCCCGTCTCCTCTGGCCCGGACACCCCTCCTTCCCCTTGACGCCACCACCACGTGCGAACCCTGAGCCCGGGCAGAGGAGGGGGTGAGCTGGTGGGATCCGGCCCCCTCCCTTGCTCTGCCTCCCTCCCCGGCCTAGGAACCGGCCCCCTCCCCCAGCCCCGGGCCTGGGAACCAGGCAGGGGCCTGAGCTGGGGCCGGTGCACCCCCCGGGGCCCAGGCCTTTGCGGGTCCTGGGAGGCACTGTCCTCGCTGGCTGGCCGGCGGCGAGGGAGTCCGGTGGACCGCGGCAAGAGACTGCTGTCCAGCCAGGCCCGGGCACCCTGTGGGCACCCACTAAATGTTTGGGGAGTATAGCCAGCAGTTGGCGGAGGGGCAGGGGGAGGTAGGTGACTCTTCTCTCCCCCTAGCCAGGCGGCGGAAGTGACAGAGGTGTTGGTGCCCCTCCACCGGGTGTGCCCACCTGGCTCACCCATGGGTGGCGGGCTTGCTTGGCTTCCCGCACCCCCCCTCCCTGCCAGCTGCCTCCCGGACCAGGGCCGGAGCAGGCCCGGCCGGAGAGGGCGTCCAGGATTCCATGTCAGCCCCCCACCCCCACCCCAACAGGGCCAGGGCGTAACCCTGAGTGTGCCGCTCCCACACTGGGGGGCCCTCCCCAGGACCAGCCGATCACTTCCTACTGGCAGAGCTGGTCTTGGGAGAGGTCCGGGGAGTCCAGGCTAGGCCCTGCTGCTGCCCAGGTCCCCGAGGCTCCAGGTAGGGGGGCATTCTCCCCCGAGGGCCACCCCGGGTGGGGCCTGGCACTTATCGGTTGGGCTCGGGGCTCTGTTTACCGCCAGCCATCGCTGTGGAGACGGGAGCCTGGGGGAGAAGGGGGGGCAGGAGCCAGTGGCTGGAAGAGCGAAGCCCTGGGATCCGCATGCCTAATGAAGGAAAGAGGAGCCAACGGGGACACTGAAATTTTAATTCGTGGGTCACTTTGGTGGGGGTATTTATTATTCAGTTCTGATTGGCTGACTGGCTGCGTGGTGGCCAGTCAGCACCCTGGCCCGGGCGGGGAGCCACGCAACTCTCAGCAGAGGCCCTCGGCAGCGGGTGGCTGCGGGGAGCCCCTGCACCCTTTTCTCCGTGTGGGAGACTGAGGCCCGGCAGTGCTCAGCCTTCGTCCAGTGGGGAAGGTTCTCGAGGCAGTAGCTAGCCCTTGTGTTGGCGTTTTTCCTTCCCTTCTTTTCCTTGGAACCCTCTGACCCATAAGCTGATTGGGCTAGTGGAGGTCCCCGATGCCATGCGAGGAAACTGAGACCAGGAGGGGAGGCCAGACGCAAGCGTGGGGCCTCAGGGGCTTAGAGCAAGGCTCAGAGCGGTGCCCTATGGGGCAGGGAAGACTGAGGCCCTGGGGGAAGCAGAGAGCAGCCCAAGGTCACCGAGCCAGAGCTGGGTCTGACCCTTGTGGTCCTGCCTCCTAGTTTAGGATGCGTCCAAAGTCCTTTGTGTGTCACAGCCGAGGGGCGCCAGCCCACCTGTCTTCCAGAAGGCCTGGAGGTTGACAGCAGGCACCTGTCTGCCAAATGGAGCCTTTGCCCCAAGAGGACAGTGAGGCTCAGAGAGGGGCAGCAAGGTGTCCAAGGTCACACAGCAGGGGCCTCAGCCTCCTTGTGTCCCAGCCTTCCGAGGCAGGCCCTTCCCACCCGAACTGAGCTGCAGCCCCGCCCCTTGGCACCTTGGCCCCTGGAGACCGGCAGGGCTCTGTTTTTTTACAACCCATTATTTCCGAGGAGACCCAGGTCACCTCCCAGAGCCAAGAGTCAGGGCCAGCCCCTCTGAAGCAGAGCTGGCCCACTTGCTCTGTGACCTTGGACAAGCCCCATGGCCTTTTGGAGCCTGAGCATCCTTCTCTGTAAAATGAGGTGGTTGTGGGTTCCCCCCAGGTACTGCCTGCAGATCCACCTGTGTTCCTTTTCCTTCCCTCCCTCATGGAGGAAGCACCTGGGTCAGCTCAGGACACAGCAGGGATTCTGCTGGAGTGTGTGTGTGTGTGTGTGTGTGTGTGTGTGTGTGTGTGTGTCTGAGACACCCCCCCCCCACCTGTCATCTTGTGCTCCAGGCACCTGATAGACCATAAACCACCCTGCAACAGCCCTGGGCAGTGGAGACCAGAGGAACAGGCTTGGGTGGGGGCCACTGTGGTCCAATCTCAGCCCGGCCCTCCGCTCCACCTGAGGTCCACCTTGGGAGGTCACCTTCCTTCTGCCAACCTCAGTTTTGCCATCGATAAAATGGGGAGATTACCTTTAGGCCAAAAGTGAGGATTTACTCAGTGATTCCCCAGGAATGTTTGTTGAGTGACTGCTGTGTGGTGTCAGGGCCTGGGGGAGCCCCTCCTGCATCTCTGTTCTGATGCCCTGAGTTCACAGGTGTCAGCTGGACTCCAGCCCTGCCCCAGGCTCCCTGTGTGACCTCAGGCAAACCTCTCCCTTTTCTGGGCTATCACAAGGCAGCTCTGAGGGGGCGTGAGAATAAGCTGTCCTCCCCCAACCCAGGCCCCCAGGGTGGGGGGATTTAGTCCCCTGCTGGTACCTGGGGGCAGTGTGTGTGGTGGAGGAGGAGGGTGGAGCCCTGGGAGGACTAGTTAGTTTGGCCAGATGGAGCCAGACAGATGACCCGTGTTCAAATCCAGCTCTGCTGTGTGACCCTGGGCAAGTTGCCTCAGTTTCCTGGCCTGTGAAGTGCGGCAGTGGTTACAGACCCTGCCTCCCAGACCTATGAGGATTGATGCTGAGGTGATCCAGACCAGGCCCCCGTCAAGCCCCATTGAGGAACAGCCCCTTCCCTTGCAGCCTGAGTCCCGAGTCTTTGGAGCACCAAAGCGCGGAAGGCGCCCTGTGGAGAATCTGGCCAAAGGACCAGCCCCTCCATCTGTCCCCCCAGCAGGCTGTGGACGGCCACTCGGTGGAAGCGTCCCCACCCACGCCTTTCTGGTTTGACTGGAAAACAAGGCTCGGTCCCACCTCCCATCAGGATGTGTTTGATAGGAGGGGACTGGCTAGATTTGTAGGCACAGGACACTGGGGCCCCAGTGGGCCAAGCCGTCCACCTGCTCAGGCTGGCTGGGGGTGGTACAGGCACCTCCAGGTGACAGGCTGGCCTCAGGGGAGGGAGGGAGCAGTCTGGATGGAAGTCACCCAGGCCTCTCCTGGGCATCTTGGATAAGCAGGTGCAGCCTGAGTTGAGGGCAGTGTAGACACGGATGGGATTCGTGAAGCCTGGCTTTGGTTACCCCCGGTGACAGGAAGCTTATTCCTTCCACCTCCACTGAGAATGGCTCTGTCTTCGCAGGGCTTCCTCTTGGAAGCTGGTCTTGGTGTCGGGGCTATACTTCCTGGCCCACGACAGCACTCAGAGCTTGGGAACAGGGTGGGCCTCAGCCCCACCCATGAGTTGGGGCTCAGATGGGATCCCCATGACCTCCTAATCCCCACCCCCACCAGCCTCCACACACACACTTCCCACTGGGCCTGCAACCTTCCTGCCTCTGGCCCTTTAAGGCCCGGGCAGGAAGCCCCTCCCCATTTAGGGCAATAAATGGACACATAAAATGGCCGAGGGCCTGTCTTCTGGTGTCTGGCCTGGAGAGAGGCCTGCGAGGACAGGCGGGCAGGGGGCAGGCTGACAGCTGGCAGCCAGCAGTCACCCTGAGCTGTTGGTGCCCCCCACCTCCCGATCAGGACGCTGCATTCCTGTCCCATTAAGCCCCGGCCTCGGTACTGGGCCAGGCGGGGATTGGCACCAGGTCGGGGCGGGGTAACCCGTCAGGACCAACCTTGCAACACAGGCTGCCAGGCTGGGAGGGGGCAGGGGCGGCCGGGCACTGGCCTGGCAGCCGCACCTGGACGCCAGACTTGCTGTGTGACCTTGGGGCGGCCGCCCACCCTCTCTGGGCCTGGTTTCCCCCCCACACACGATGGCTCGGCCTCCTCCTGGGTCTCACCACACACTTCCTTAGTACATAGTAGTTGGGGAGGGGGCTGGATTCCTGGAGTGACGTTCAGAGGTGAAGTTCAAAGCCCCCAGTCCACAAGGGAGGGGGTAAACAGCCTCATTGGGCCTTTGGGGATTGTCCCTGGCACATAGTAGGTCCTAGGCCAAAGTTTGCTAAGAGGATGGGAGTGGAACCCTTTGCCACTGTCACAACCCCCAAGGAAAATGAGGCACAGAGAGGTGCTTTTCTTGGCCCAGGTTCACCCAGCTTGGAAATGGAGGAGCGAGGATATAGATGCGGGCTGCTGTGGCAGGTAGTAGGTGTTAGAGGTCCTTTATATAGTTTCCTTTCATTCTCTCCCTGAGTTGTAGGGAGGGAGGCCTTAACCCCCTGTTAAGCTGCCCACATCCCTGGACACTCCTCCAGGAAGGCGTCAGGTGGCAATTACCTACCTATCCACTGCTGGCCACCCCCTGAGGAGTGGGTGGGGGAGTAGGAGGCCCAGCCCCACCCCTCACCTTGCACTTGACCTTGGGGACTCTCCAGCCTCCTTCCCCTGCCCCTCTCCCAGGTGCCCACCGCCAGGCCTTTGCCCTGCTGTTTCCCATGCTTGGGACCCCTTTCCCACAATCCTAGGGTCCTTCCTGGGTGACACCTGCTGTTCCTGGGACCAAGTCAGGACACTCCTGACCTCTCCCTGCATCCCCAGTAGTTGAGAGATGTCAGCTCAGGCCGGCTCAAGTCAGAGCATCTGAGTCCCAGCCTGGCTGCCGGTCTGTTGTGTGACCTTGCCCTGGTCTTATCACCTCCCCGAGCCTCTCCTCATCTCTAAAGCCCAGGGTCCAGTTAGTTCTTGAAGGTTCCAGGCATAGAGGAGGTCCCCTGGGAGGGCAAAAAAGCAGGCCCGGGTCCTTGCTGCCTGCTGCAGCAAGTGACCCTAGGTTAGATTGGAGGTGGGACTGGCACGGTCCCCTGGTACTGGGTGTGCCTGCCAGCCAGGTGGGCGGGGCTGGGTGTGGGCTCTCCAGCGCATAGCTCTTTGGTCTTTGGTTCCTCCTGTCGTTTGCTGCGCCCCTACCGTGCACTGCCCAGGGGAGGCCGGGGGCGGGGGGTGGAGGGTGGCCTGGGAGCAGCCCAGAGGGAGGAGGGCGCCCCACCTCCAGCCCAGGAAGAGCCTGCCGAGGCCTGCCCCTCTGCCGGCCGCCGAGTCAGCATCGAACGGCCCCGGAAATCCCATGGGGGCGAGTGTCGGGGTGGAGCTGTGATGAAACACGGGGCCCTGGGTGGGTGTGGGCCTGGGCTCAGGGGACCCTGGCCGTTGAGGGGGTGAGGCTTCCTGGAGGAGAGAATTTTCGTTGGCTCATCATTACCGAGGAAACCGCCACGTGTCGGGGCACCTACTAGGTGTCAGGTGCCAGCAGGGCCTCTTAGAGCCAGGAAGGGAGCCACAGGGCTCTCCTGGTGAGACGGTGCTGTGGCACACAGTGGGTGCTCAGTAATAGGTGCTTTTTGCTGCCTGGACCCCACGTGACTTCCTTCTCCCACCTGGCAGGGTCTTCCTCTGCTTTCTTAGAGGGAGGGCCCTGAGAGGCCCCGGGTTGGGGGAGGGCAGTGGCCCCGGGTGTGGCAGGCAGGTGGCTTGTGTTCCTGGAGAGGGGGCTGGGTCAGTTTAGTTTCCTGGGCCAGGGAAGGGGCTGTGGCTGGCTGGGAGGTGTCGGTGGTGGGGGAGGGTTGGGGGACCCCCAGCCTCTCGCCTCTGTCAGCTCCTGCATCAGCCTTGCTGGGTGCCGTTGGCCTGGATTCTAGCTGTCTCTGGGCCTTGGTGTTCTCATCTGTAAATGGGGGTCATGCTGCTTCCCTGGGGCTTTCCTTGGCTGGTATTGCCCCAGGCCCTGCCCTTTGGGGGAGGGTCTCAGATGATTATCTGTGGGAAATAGAGGCCCCAGCTGGGAAAGGACAGGGGCGTGGAACCTCAGACCCAGCCCAGACCCAAGGGCTGCCCCACACAACAGGCTCTTAGCTTGTGGCCTGGCTCCTCCAGCTGGTGAAGACCCAGGCCCAGGGCTGGGTACATTGACCCAGGCCAGGTTCAAGGCTGGAGCTTGCTCCTTCCCAGCTGGGTGGCTTCAAGCTTGAAGTAAGGAGGTACCAGCGCCTGGCCGGGTGGGCTCGGTGCCGGTTGGAAGGCGGGGGCGGAGGGGCCGTGGCGAGGGGTGAGTCACCTGGACCAATTCAGGGCTCGACCTAGAGGCCCCAGGAGGACCCCTGAGGGGACACTGGCAAGCCGGGCCAGGGTGGCCATCTTGGCACGTTGGTGGCCCGGATCAGGGGAGGGGCGAGGAGGGGCCGAGGCCGGTCTGATCCGGAGTCCCATCTGCCCACTCGCTCCCTGGGGCCCGGGGCCAGACGGCAGATGGTGGCAGGGGGTGGGAGCCGCCACAGGGGGCTCTGCCGAGGCTTCCCGTGGCCGAGCCTCAGTGGGGGGGGGTCGCGCCCCCATCCCCATCCTCCTGCTCCCAGCAGCCACATCTGAGCCTGCCCCGCCACCCACTGCGGACTGGCGGAACAGAGGCGGGAGCTAAGCAGCTGGTGCGGTCGGCGGGAAAGAGGGCGGGCGGCGGAGAGAGGCGTCCCGGAAACTGTACTGGCCGCCTGCACGCCACACAAAGGCCTCTGTGTCGGCCCCGAGGCCTGGACCCCGTTCGCAGGGCGGCCCTGGGTCGGGACAGCCCTACCCTGGCTTTAGGGCTGACCAGACCAAGCCCAGCTCCCTTGCCCGGCCAGCCGCCGGTATCCCACTAGAGGCACAGTGGGAGGGATCTGTGTTAGAGCTGAGCTGGGTCACCCAGCTGGGGGTGCTGGGTTCTTTAGGAGGCTGAGGAAGGCCCGGTTCAGGCCCTCTCCCCAGAGACACGCAGAGGCTCTGGCCTGAAAGCAGGCTGGCTGGGCCCGGAGGAATGTGGGTTTTGTTGGGTGGCTTGGGGCAGCCGGGGGCTCCCCGGAGAGGGTGGAGGGGTGGGGACAGAGCCAGAGGGTTGCACAAGCGCCCAAGTGGGTGGATGAGTCACAGCCCAGGGGAAGGCGGAAAATAGGAGGCGGGGGAGAGGGGCGGGACAGAGTCCCCCCCATGGCCCTGCTTTTCCAAAGGCTTCTGCCCATTTGACAGATGGGGAGACTGAGGCCCGGAGAGTGGCAGGGCCTTGTCCCGGGCTGAACAGTGCAAACAGGGTGACCAAAAGGAGAGGGGCTGGCCAGGCAGGAGGTGGGCAGGAGGCCCCTGGCCCCCCACTCCTCCTTGACAGGGTCAGCTTGAGTGGGCAGGGAGGAGTGTCAGGCAGTGGCCTGGTTTCCCCCAGTTACTCGCTGCGAGGGCCGAGCCACGTCCTAGGGGTTCCACAGGGCAGGAAGGGGTCTGTCCTGCAGAGTCACCGCCCCACCCCACCAGGGCACGCCCACGGCCCTGATGACCCTGGCCAGGTCCCTGGTCTTGGCCTTACCCCTTCCTCCTGACTCAGAGCCCCCCAGGAGAACTGGGCCCGACCAGGAGGCAGGAGAGAAGGTTAGGGAGACCGAGGGTCTAGGCAGGGATGGATGGCCATGCTGGTTGGATATTGGCTCTTGGGTCAGTTGCCCTGGGTTTGAGGTGAGGTGCAGCCATGGGGCCCTGGGACTCCCTGAGCCTGAGCCTCGTTTTCTCACCTCTGCGGTGGAGACAGTGCTGCCTCTGGGACTGCTGGGCGCTCAGCCAGGGCAGCGCACGGTGGATGCCTTATGTCACTGCTGTGGTCTCCTAGAGAGAGCATGGGCAGAATCCCGGGCTCAGATTCATTAGGAAACAACTTGTGTCAGGCATTTATTGAGCACCTTCTGTGTGCTCCCACGCCACTTCAAATTGTCCTTTGGACGGGCACTCCCCTCTCTTGTAAAGCTGGGAGGGGGGCCGGTGTTCATCTCTGAAGCACCCAGTCGGGTTTCGCCAACGTCCTCTCACTTTGATGATGCAGAACCAACCACGGACCATCCTGGTGCAGAGCTGGGGAAACCAAGGCTGGGGGGGGAGGTGGGGTGGGGATGTGGGGGCACTACTTTCTGAGGGCCTCGCAGCCCGGCCAGTTGGCCCGGCCCTCCCTGTCCCTCACGACTGCCCCTTCCTCCCCGGCACTGCAGGTCTCGGCGCGGAAGATGGCCGGCGGCGTGGACGGCCCCATCGGGATCCCGTTCCCCGACCACAGCAGCGACATTCTGAGCGGACTCAACGAGCAGCGGACGCAGGGCCTGCTGTGCGACGTGGTGATCCTGGTGGAGGGCCGTGAGTTCCCCACGCACCGCTCGGTGCTGGCTGCCTGCAGCCAGTACTTCAAGAAGCTGTTCACGTCGGGCGCCGTGGTGGACCAGCAGAACGTGTACGAGATCGACTTCGTCAGCGCTGAGGCGCTCACAGCCCTCATGGATTTCGCCTACACGGCCACGCTCACCGTCAGCACAGCCAACGTGGGCGACATCCTCAGTGCCGCCCGCCTGCTCGAGATCCCCGCCGTGAGCCACGTCTGCGCCGACCTCCTCGACCGGCAGATCCTGGCGGCCGATGCGGGTGCCGATGCCGGCCAGCTGGACCTCGTAGATCAAATTGATCAGCGAAACCTCCTTCGCGCCAAGGAGTACCTCGAGTTCTTCCAGAGCAACCCCATGAACAGCCTGCCCGCCGCCGCCGCCGCCTCATTCCCATGGTCCGCCTTTGGCGCATCCGACGATGACCTGGACGCCACCAAGGAGGCCGTGGCCGCTGCCGTGGCCGCCGTGGCCGCCGGCGACTGCAATGGCTTGGACTTCTACGGGCCCGGCCCCCCAGCCGAGCGGCCCCCGGCCGGGGATGGGGATGAGGGAGATAGCAACCCAGGTCTGTGGCCGGAGCGGGATGACGACGCCCCCGCTGGGGGCCTCTTCCCGCCCCCCGTGGCCCAGCCGTCCACCGCCACGCAGAACGGCCACTACGGCCGGGGCGGGGAGGAGGAAGCAGCCTCGCTGTCAGAGGCGGCCCCGGAGCCGGGCGACTCTCCGGGCTTCCTGTCAGGCACGGCCGAGGGCGAGGACGGGGACGGGGCCGACGCGGACGGGCTGGCGGCCAGCACGCTGCTGCAGCAGATGATGTCGTCGGTGGGCCGGGCGGGAGCGGCGACAGCGGGGGACAGCGACGAGGAGTCACGGGCGGATGACAAGGGCGTCGTGGACTACTACCTGAAGTACTTCAGCGGCGCCCACGACGGCGACGTCTACCCGGCCTGGTCGCAGAAGGTGGAGAAGAAGATCCGGGCTAAGGCCTTCCAGAAGTGCCCCATCTGCGAGAAGGTCATCCAGGGCGCCGGCAAGCTGCCGCGGCACATCCGGACCCACACGGGCGAGAAGCCTTACGAGTGTAACATCTGCAAGGTCCGATTCACCAGGTGAGCTGGCGCCACCGCGGTGGGGGGCGTGGGGGCGTGGGGGGTGCTTCCTGGGGGCCCTTTGCCCCAAAAGCAGCCACACGGGGACCCCCCTGCCCCGCCCTACGCGAGCACGCTCACACCCTGCCTCCGCGTGCGAAAACAACACCGCGCCCTGCCCTGCAAGGGTGCCTTGTCCGTCGGGGCACCCCCGACCCCCGTGCGCCTGTTGAGAGAGCCTGGGTGGGCGGTGCCGCACAGGCCCTAAACAAGGTGACCACAAGAACATAAAGCGTGCCAGGCGGTGCCGACCTGCGTGAGGCTGGAAGGAAGGGCCCAAGGAGTTGCTTTCCTTCTTTTTCCCTGGGTGGTTCTTCTCATCCCGACTGGAGCATTTGGGCCTTGGGAGAGGGCGACAGCTTCACTGGGAGCAGGGAGTTCTGGTCGTTAGGTAACTTTGAAGTCTTCCGTGAGCCCGGGGGACTTGCTTCATTCAGCCAACGTTTATGGAGTGTCTGCTGGGTGCCAGGCCCTGTTCTAGAAGTGGAGGAACAAGCCAAAATCCCCGTGGGGGTGACGGAGCATGTGCGAGATAAAACCGCAGAACTGATAACACTAGTTGGTGGAAAGTGCCAGGGAGGAAAAGAGCAGAGAACAGGGTCGGGGTGCGGCTGTAGGTGCTGCCTTAAACAGGGAGGCTTCCCCGAGGACTGAGAGCTGAAGGAGGAGAAGGAGGGAGCTGTGGGGAGAGGGAAAGGGAGAGGCAGAGGGAAGAGCCAGTGCAAAGGCCCTGAGGCCAGTTCAGCTTAGGGAATCGCCACGGCCAGTGGAGGGAAAAGGGCACCGCAGCCGTTGGGCTTGGTCCCTGGACAGGAGGAGTTTGAGGCCAGGCTGGGGGGATTTTGCGATCTGGTCTTAAGAGTCCAGAGGTGGCAGGCTGGGCCTTGTGGGCCAGCCCAGTGGGGGCGGGGGGCTGGTGTGCGGGGGCCTAGCCAGGCTGGGTGACTCAGCATCACCCCCTACCCTCACCAGCCCCGGGGTTCCCCCAGCCACACCCACCCAGGCCGAAGAAAGAGGCCATTGTCCCAGCTTCCCGGCCCTGCCCTGTGGGGACAGGATCTGGGAGCTGACCCCCGGACCAGCACCTGGGCCCCCTCCCCAGCAAACCAGGAGAGGAGGGTGTGGCTGGGACTCCAGGGCCCAGGAGTGCCAGGCAGGGGCAAAGGGCACTGGCCGGGAGGCAGGCAGCCTGGTGAGTGGCGTGGCTCCCCACCTTTGGTGAGATTGGGGTACCAGTGGTCTTAAGGGCCTCCCTCTTGCTCCAGATGTGGGGATGGTGGACTGGGCTGGCTGTGGGTCCTGCCCTCAGGGGTCTTGGAGCCTGGGAGGAGCAGCCTGGTGGAGGCCCAGCAAGCCAGAGCCTGGAGAGGTGACACCTTCCCCCACGCCCCCACCCTCAGCCAGGCTCAGTTTCACCTTCCGGCCTGGAGCTCTCTTGGCCACCCCACCCTCAACCCGGGGCTGATCCTGTTTGCCGTTCTGGGAAACTGAGGCATAGAGAGGGCCACCAGGCCAGGCCTCTTCCTCCCAGGCGCCCACCTGGCTCTTCTCTGCCCCCCAGGGCCCCAGCCTCCGCCCCTCCCTCCAGGCCGGGGAGCCCAGGGGCCCCTCTGAGTCACACTAGAGAGTTGAGTAAGCAGGGCCTGTG